>NC_092814.1:333863990-334156490 GCF_023375885.2 Dermacentor andersoni
ATGCCTCTTGCTTCAAATCGTTATGTTTGTTCTGCTTGCGGCTTGTCGCTAAACTTTGAAGAAAAAGACGTGTTCTAGCGAGAAAAAAAGAGAAGGAAAAAAGAAAGAGGTGCAGAGATATAAGGACGACAGAACAGGTACAGCCCTGAACTTCTTTTTTTTCTTACGCACTGGAACGCATCTTCTACGTCTAAATTCCAACTAGCCCAACTATCTGCCTTAACAAAAAGAAGAAAAACATTCAGGAATCCGTTAGTTTTCATCTCTAATAACCTCCGTCGTTCCTGGTGCGGGCTTTATTTGTTATCATTTACTGCAATTCATTGCATCTTATGTAATAAATAAAAGACATATGTTACTTCCGTTTCCTGTTTTAATACCGCGCTCACTTTTGAGAAGACGACTTTCAGTGCTCAAATACGGCTGCAGGCACTAAGCGAACGATTCAATGAATTAAGCTTCTCATAGGTGACAAACGAAATTAAGCACACCAGCCGCGGTGGCTTAGCGACTATGCTGTTCCGCCGCTAAGCACGAGGTCGCGGGATCGAATGGCGGCGCGGCGGCCGCATTTCGATGGGGCCGCGAAATGCAAAAACGCCCGTCCGCCGTGCATTGGGGTCACTTCAAAGATTCCCTGGTGGTCAAAATGAATCCGGAGTCCCCCACTACGGCGTGTCTCATAATCAAAGCCTGGTTTTGGCACGTAAAGCCCCAGTATTCAATTAAGATCAATTCAACGTAAGCACACCTCGGGGAAACAACAAAGCGCACAGAAATTTAGGGCGCTGGTGCTTTCGGTCGCTGTATGTAACGAGCACACTACGCAAACGTGTACTGTCGCAGTAAGCTCGCCTGAATTTGTCGGTTAATTAGGAATAAAATAAGAAGAGCCAAATCTCTTTATCACAAAGTGTATTAAAGTGAAACGGTAATTCGTGCCTGCTGTCCTAAGCACGCGCGGCAATACTTGAAGCGCACACTCTTGAACGCTGTGAGTAATGTGCGATTTATTGCCACTGATGATCAGGCTAATTACCAACACAATCCAGCCTATTAGCGTAGACACTTACTGTAACCTCCCTGATAAAAATTGCCTCTGAAAATGAAGTAGCATTCAGCTTCCACATGTCTCGTGATGCAGCAGAGTCAAGCCTTAAGGTGCGATATCCCTGTACCCAAATCCACTTTCACACATCAGTTTACGTCCAGCTTACGCAGGCTTTTTTTCCTTAAACATTGTGAAACTATAACCCAAGGACCAGAAAAAGAGCGCTCTTGAGAACCACAGCGCTCCTGCAATTAAAAGGAGATAATAATGAGTAGTTCCAATGAGAAAACGTGCTCATTTTAGCTGCATTTGTTTGAGTACAAAATATATAGAATTTGGGTGGAGAACGACGGAGAGTCTAGCGGCACAAGGACAAGACGAGAACAGCGCTAGACATTTATATCGTTTTGTTTCTTTTCAGGCAGCCTAATATGATTAAAAAATTCAAACTAATATGCAGAGTTGAGTTGAGTTGTTGAGTTGAGTTGAGTGGTTGTAGGCTACTGGTGGGATTAGCCTTGCAGTAGCTGCCGGCAATTGCTCCACCGTAGCGACACTTAAAATACATAAATCATATAAATCAGACACAGACCTCACAACTACACTACACATAGTCACACCTAAGGTCACCATGTGGAGGCCAAATCCGTGTCCTGCAGGTAATTTAAAAGAAGGCGAGAAACCTCCTTCCTATCTAACCGGTTCCCGCGCGGGAAAACAATGTCCTGTATAGAACTGTGGGGAATTCCTGTCCTCTTGAGGGACCCGAATAACACGCTCCTTTCCGCGTCATACAGAGTACAGCACATAAGGTAATGTTCTATGTCACCGCACACACCACACGTTGAACATAATGGTGACAACGCCAGGCCAGTCTTACACATCCACGCAGGGGTACGAGCAGAGCCCGTGCGAATGCGGAGCAGTAAAGTGGCTTGGTTTCTTTTGAGACCCTTAGTCACACATGGCTTGTGAGGTGAGCTCCACAAAGAGTGGAAGTGGCACGACACCGCTTCTCTGAAGAGTCTCTTGTCCTCTTGAGGCACTTTTCTCAAAGGATTCCCAGACAGCGCTCTATGGGCAAGGCTGTCCGCCATCTCGTTGCCTATGATACCTATGTGCGAGGGCACCCATTGGAATCGTATGGAGAAGCCTTTGATAAGGAGAGTGTGCACCGAGCGTAGGGAGCTTAGACATAAAGCATCAGTAGGGAACCCATACTCTAACCTTTGAAGGGCGGATTTCGAATCTGTAAGAATGACTACGGGTTGAGGCGTACAAAGCCGTAGCTTTTTTAGGGCTGCCTCAATGGCAACGCTTTCGGCCGTTGTGGAGGACACGACTGTAGTGAAGCGAACCGACCAATCATACTTTAAAGCGGGAATATGAAAAGCAGCTGCACTAGATCCTCTGACCTTGTCCACAGAGCCATCAGTAAAAATTTGAAGATGACGTGCATATTCAGTTTCAAGATGTTCCAGTACGAGCGAACGTGTTGCCGCCAAAGGAGAACTCCGCTTAGCACGAACGTGAGGAATTGTCAACGAACAATCGAGGCTCGCGAAAGACCAAGGTGGATTCAACCTCTTAGTTCGACCTCTAGCGTCAAGACCCAGGTAACCAATAGTATTAAGGGCCAAGTACGCTCGGGACTCGGATCTCTTTCGAAGGCTCTGTAGAAGGGCTCGACCGGCTATCGTCTGTTTGAGGCGGCCAATTTGCATCAATAGCCTTTGTGAAGCGACTAGGCTAAGAGGTCTCGATAGAGACTCATAAAGTACTGCATTATTAGGAGCAGACTGCGGAACGCCAAGAGCCCTCCTTAGGCCCTTTCTGTGCAAAACCTCAAGTCGTTCCAGCTGTGATAGTGAGGGGGAAATTAAAGGGAGCTGGTACATTATTCGACTCGTCACTAGTGCATCGTGCAGCCTGATCATTGAAGAAGGGTGATTTCCCCATTGCTCACTTGCAACTCTACGGATCACATTGAGACGCGGAGATAGTGATGTCACAATAGAGTCCACAGCTCGTCGCCACTGTAGACGGTAGTCAATAATTACGCCCAAAAAGCGTTTGTACTTCAATTGACGAAGGCAAGATTGATCAATGTCTATCTTCAGCCGCGCATACCGTCTTCCTCTACCTGGAAACATGATGAAGCCAGATTTTTCCACCGAGAGAGTCAACCCTACACCTTGAAGGTAATTTTGAACTGAAAGTAAGGCCTGTCGAGCTATCAGAGCTAAACGCTTGTGTTGATATCCGCTTAACCAAATACAAATGTCGTCCGCGTATATCGACATATGGATATGCCTGCAATGTTTTTGCACTTCAGCGGGAAGACCAGCCATTACAACATTAAACAGCGTCGGGGAAAGAACACTTCCCTGAGGTACACCTCGCGATACCGCCCTTTCGGTGCTTATGGTACTTCCTAACCGCACTTGGATTTTACGATCACTGATAAGTGAGTGAATGAAGCGCAGAAGATAGCCCTGTACGCCTATGTCCATCAAGCTATTTAGTACTGAACTTTGAAGTACGTTATCATAAGCCTTTGATACGTCTAGGAAAATAGCTAGTGTTGAGAGGCCGAAAGCTCTTTGATGTTCAATGTGGCTTATCAAGTCCAAGACGCTATCTTGCGCGCTTAGACCTGTGCGGAATCCAGTCATGCATGTTGGCAGAGCCCTTCTATCTTCAAGCCACCATGATAAACGCTTACTTGCCAGCTTCTCCATGAGCTTAGCCACACACGACGTCAATGATACAGGTCGATACGAGGCCAAGTCTGTCATTTCTTTGCCGGGTTTCAGCACTGGGACAACACAAGCCACCTTCCATGAAGGAGGGACGTCGCCAGTCTCCCATACTCGATTGAGAAAGCTTAGGAGCATCTTCCGGTGTTCTAGAGGTAGGTTCTGCATCATCTGGTTGGTAATGTCGTCAGGACCTGGTGCACATCGACGCCGCAGGCTGCTGAGTGCTGTCTGTAGCTCTCGAAGTGTGAACGGGGCGTCCATAACAGACGTAGATGTTGCAGGCCGAGCGCACTGATGAATTCCTGAGCTTGCACGTACAAATGCATCTGCAAATTCCTCTGCCAAGCAAGCGAGAGGTTTCTGCTTTAGCAGTGCAAGCGCTTCGAAAGGCTTACGAGGACGAGAATCACCAGCAAGGCTGCCAATGACTCGCCAAATTCTCGTCATTGGTGAAAAAACAGACAAGCTGGCGCAGAAGGACGCCCACTGCGACCTACAGAGCTTGTTCGTATGGCGACGAATGGCAGAGTTAAGCCTGTTATAGGTCGTCTTCAAGGATCTGTCGTCCTTCTTCCGCATCATTTGTCGCTCCGCCCTTCTGCGCGCTGCGCAAAGGTTCCTGAGTTTTAAATCTGGAGTCGGAAAATGATTAGGCAACTTGACCGCCGTGGTAGCTGCCATCTTGCCATAAATCATTTTTTCTATCACATCTCCAGAAACACGTGCAAGTTGCTCCCTGTATTTGTCCCAATTAACAACATGGCTTCTTTTAGTGCCGCGCGTATTGAAGTCGGCAGTAAACACGAAAATTGGGTAGTGATCACTTCCCATGCGGTCAGGTGCAGTTGACCACTTCACACGAATGTCAGGTGAATGCAGAGTGAGGTCTATAGATGTGGCTGAGGCGGGAGGCCGGAAGAAAGTGGGACTTCCGTCATTGGCCACGCACAGGTCCAAACTGTCGATAACTTCTACCAGTTCGCGTCCGCGGGAGTCTGTGTTCCTGTCACCCCAGACCGAGTGATGGGCGTTGAAGTCACCGCAGATAATTCGGGGCGCTGGGCAACGGTCACAAAGCTGCTGGAGAAACAAATCCATTGCTACCTTCTTCCGCGGAGACACGTATACGGATGCAACTGAAAGAGTTCGAAAGCCGAGCCGTATCTTCACAGCCGCTACCTCAATGCTATCGGTGCAAAGATCGGTAACGTTCACAGCCACATGAGGAATCTCTCTTCGTACGTTAATATGCAGAGTTGAAGCACGAAATATTTCGTTCAGTTTACCCGTGTTCAATTCAGAGACCGATTGTAGCGGGCAATCAAAGATTCCCTACACACTGCGCACGGAATAGGCCAACGCTTATGTGTGTGGGTTTGCACAGGTTCGTGGAGTGAGTGAGTGAGTGAGTGAGTGAGTGAGTGAGTGAGTGAGTGAGTGAGTGAGTGAGTTAGTGAGTGAGTGAGTGAGTGAGTGAGTGAGTGAGTGAGTGAGTGAGTGAGTGAGTGAGTGAGGTTTAACAAGGCAGGGACGTTAAGCAGTCAAGAGACCGGTTGGCTACCCTACGCTGGGGTTAAGGAAAATGGCAGTACAAAGAAGGGTGAGAGAGATGGGGAGGGAGAGGAATGCGGCCAATGTGAGCGCGTGAACGAACAGGCACTACGCCCGTCGAAGGCGCTCGCACAAGCCAGTCGCTATCGGAGAGCAAGGCTGTATACCGTGTCTCACGTGAGCCTTCGGGATGCGCAATTAATAGCAAAAATGTTACTTCCGATAGCAAGTTATACATAATGTTTTGACTCGCTATTATTATAAAGCTCGTTGTGCGACATATGTCTGATCATCGATAAAGAATAGAACGAAGGCAGGAACGATGGAAAGTTGTGTACAGCAAGCTCAGAGGCAACAACCGTCATTCGCCTCGTGCATGCTAGATGACTCCGCTGTGCCGCAGCGCGGCAAACGCAGAGGCGTGTAGCGTCTGCGCATTACTAAAGCGCGACATCACGAAGGCGCACCCGACGCGTCGAGTGTACGCGCAAGTGTGCCCACTGCTTGTGGACTAATGGGTGTACTGAGGAGACGTTGAATTTCGGTGTCGTGCGCCTTTGCAAGCTACGGTAACGCACTACACCCCGTTGTTCGGCTCTACCGGTACCCGTCAGTATTTCTAAGACCAGCCTGCGTGCTCGGGTTGCGAATATATCGGATCCCGTCATCCGTAAACATTCGACACCAACTGTGCGTCAACGGCACCATGTGCAGGATAGATCTCACTCCGTTTGAATGCTTATTTAGTGAGTGTTTGTAGGCGAGTATGGAAAGGGCGTTTATTTCTTCGTAAATATTTTAATTTATCACGCAATTGAAATAGGGTAATCTTTTATTTCTAGTGCGTTGTCTCTAGGTGCTTCCACTTGGTCGCTGATTGCACACATGAGTGTTCGCCTGGTTACCCTGGTATGCTTCATCAGATAACATCGCTGGTATCAGATAAAAAAAAATTGCAACTTACGTTACTTACCGTACATGGTGACTACTTCGGAGTGTTTCATGAAATTGTATACTGCATGAAGTGAACGGGCTTCCGTAATTTTCTCTTTTTTTTTTAGAGAAAGGTTTTTTCCCTCGATACCTCGATCATTGCATGAGATCTGCATGCGGTAAACGTGCACGGAGACGAACTATCTCCCTGAATACAAAACCTTGATGGGGGGGGGGGGGGGGGGGGGGACTTTCCGCGTATTGCTGCGCAAACGTCGCGCGACTTTTCTTTCTTTTTCTCGAGCAGTGATTACAACTAGGGACTTTGCAACTAGCGACTCTGAAGTTAGCTCTCTGTCTGCTAACCCGCAACACTTCCGGAACATGCTACCTGGAACGGGCTGTGTTCTAGGAATCTAGCTGTTCTGCACCTAATCTTTATCCTCTAGATGGTTCAGGCTGATTTGAATCTACCTTTACTTCTCTGGCAGCCAAAGGAAAAAAGGCCATCGAATGTATGCTGTTTTCTTTTCTTTGCATTATCATAGTTCGTAGCTTCTTCGGGCGTTTCTCAAGCGTCAAGAACACTTTCAATCTTAGCAATGTCTCGGGACTTAGGCAACAAGACTAGCGTACTTCTTGTCTTTCCGTCTTTATTTAAGGCAGCCGCCTATGGCCGGCCCATCTCACTTTTCACGGCCTGTTTGCGTAAAGGGAGGGCGAATGTACTTCCTTGCTCGCTTGACATCGAAAACTGTTGTGAGCATTTGGTTCGTTCTTATGCTTTTATTTAAAAGTCTGCCCAGCCTTTCTCATGGACTTTTCTTTTGTCAGTTTTCTCTTGAAGTTTTCTCTCCTGTGTACTTGCGCCAGTCGTTTTTTTGCTTTTACTTTTACTTTCAACCATTTATTCTGTCGCACGACGTACAAGTTCTGCGAAAATGACCAACGTATTTACGGATGTCCGCCTTTTCGTAGCTGCCCCCCTTCTTTTTCCTGGCTGTTTACTTAGCTCTGTATCGAAGCTACAGTCCGGAAGAGTAAATTCGGGTTGACCGGACAATGCAAATTATTTTGATAACGTTAATCGGCTTCTTTGTGGAATGGGAAAGGGCTAGAAAGTACTTCGGAGTGTGGGTGGATTAGAGCTGTCTGAAAGGTAAGCCTTAATCAGCGCTGCAAAAGCAGGAAAAGAAGCGTGATTCCGAGGAATGTCTTTTTGCACCAGCACAACTGACTGGCCCACATTATCGGCACTTTAATACATAGAGGGCAATAACTAGAAACATTATATCAGATTAAACTGACAGAGTACCCCTCAGCACATTTTTCTAGACAATCTAGCGGCGGTAAGAGGTTGATTACTAGAAGACAAATGAAAGTCCCTTATTTTTTTCAATTTCACCGTGAAGTATACGAGCCCCGGTACATCAATTCAAGGCCACTTGTTTCAAAGTACTTTTTTTGCGTATTCGGTTCACTGCGGCCCAGTATGACTTGGTGAATATTACTAAGTTCAGTCTCTGCCTTTTTTAGAATAAGATGTATAATCCTGTTTCACAGATTTAAAAAAGAGAATGAACTAAGCCGAAGCAGACGCCGTCAAAATCCATGATGTCGCGGCTAGGTGATGCGGGAACTTGAAGGTGGCGTCCCCACCAGTGTGTATCAATCTTTAGCGTCTTTTCTGACATGCCAGGCCTCTACTCACGGTTCAAGGGTGGAATTTCCGGCATTGCGTAGGGATCTTTTACCAATACAGCTCAAGTTGTTTCTCTCTTTAGCGTCCCATTAAGAAAAAAACCCAAACGGAAGAAACCCTACAGCCTTCATTTCCCAGTAGCTAACTGTACGTTGTGCAGCCCTTATTCGCTGCCGTAAATACCACCGCTTGTGAAAATGAAAGCGCTAAGAAAGAGAGGCAGAGAGAGAAAAGAGAAAAAGAGTGGGTCTTCTGGCATGTGGTTTA
This sequence comes from Dermacentor andersoni, assembly GCF_023375885.2. NCBI lineage: Eukaryota > Metazoa > Arthropoda > Arachnida > Ixodida > Ixodidae > Dermacentor > Dermacentor andersoni. Next base: position 333,872,257 of record NC_092814.1, read on the forward strand.
GTTGGTAGAGCGGCCATGACGACCGACCTAGGCGAAATCTCTGTCGAATTTAATTCAACCTATGCGAATGCCCCAAAGCACCTTTGCTGAAAGTAAATTTTCAGAAAAGCCTGGGCGGACGGTGAACGACGAGTTTTGCAGCCAAGTTTTTCAGGGAGTCTGAGAGGGGCCGTTTGGAGAAAGCAGCCCGATCTGGGGCGCACCAGGAGCAGGAAGCTGCACAACGACAGTGCACCATGACAGAGATTGTTCCGAACACTCAAGTTTCCCACGGAAACAACATGGTTTCTACCCTACTTGTCATATCTGGCTCCCGCTGAAAAGTGGCCATTCTGGCGTGATTGCCTTAATCCAGCTTTACCCATTACAGGACAGTGGGACATAGACGTCTCACGTGATGTGCGCGAGCGTTTAGCTTATTTGTTTGGTGCCGCCTTCTATGTAAATGTTTAGGGGGGCACTTCATGCGGGAATAATTTTGGGAGTGGGCGCTTAGGGGGCGTGGCAAGAGGGCAAGAGCTAGAAAATTTGCTTTCATTGTGGGACTGGTTCCTAAATTTGGCGCACATTTCCTCACGAGCGGAAAGTTGTCAAGATGCCCGGTAAGTTATTCCTCTTTCCTGCGTCTAGATTCACACGTTTAGCTCACAACAGGCACCCACTTTTGTATCTTGAGGCGATAGCTAGCCCGCAAACCTCATCCTTGGGAATCTACATGCAGGAAATCGCTCATGCCATTCGTGCTCAACGGATGGCCAAGAAGTTCGCACAAACTTTTTGTGTGTGGTCTTCCCTGTGCCACTTTGCCCTTCGTGGTTCGGTTTTTTTTATGAGAGAAGTTGCTACATATAGTTTTTCATTGAGAGACTAGAAGTTGAGCGGAACAAATAGACATCACTTTTCAAGAACGCCATTTATTATACGCAACACATGTCCGTTGCACTTTTTAAAAATAAATCGCCTGTTGTATAGAAGTGAAATTAGTTGCAAACTACTCCTAAGCACCTCATTTAAGCATACCACATAAAACATTTCAAGAGGTTTCTTTCATGAAGGAAATAGTCAGAAACAATTTTAATTGAGACGCAAAAGGGTCAGTGGAACAAATGCATCCCTCTTTCTTTTTTTTTTTAATGAACGGCTTCGGGTAGAGGAATGAAATTAGTTATAAAATATTTTGAAGGACCCCATTTATACCATGCAGAACGTTTAAAGAGTTTTGCTAAAATAAACGCCATCCTACAATGGGTTAAATCGCAGAAAAGTGTTCGACTACTTCCAGAAAGAACACTTCCAGGACATATTCGCAAAGTGGCACGAACGCTGAAAACGCTGTCTTAATGTGTAAGATAACTGTTTCAAAGGAAACAGTGTTTGAATGCATATCGATAAATTGCTTTCTTCAAAACAGAGGCAGTCTCGAAGGTTGTTGATGCCACCACGACCGCGCAAATACTGTTCATGGACGTATAATTCCTGAAGGCAGCCGGCCAATGGCAAATGGTACTTACGAACGAAAAGCATTGTAAATGCGGCCCTAGTATTTTCTTTTTTTTACTTTTGCTCCAGTTTGACGATTAACGTTCCCATTTTGTAGCCCAAGTTCTCGCGTCCGTATTATTTGATGCATAGAGAGCATTTAATTTTAGAGGCTACGGGAATAGATGAAAAAAAAAAAACAACGAAGACGCACGCACACAACAGACACTTTCATGCCCTGAATGTAGCCGTACCTCATATTCACACTCTCGCTCCGTAGACTCGCCACGCTTCCGCGACGCACTTGACAGCAGCGGGGTGAAAAGACTGGAACGATATTTCTTATTGTTTATTCATTTATTCATTTATTTATTATTGCGACAGCAATTATATGGTCACTCCAGGCGCATTTCTACCGTCCCTATAATGTTGTTTTATACCGTCCCTATAATGATGTTCCCTATAAAGTCCAAGCTCAATAACACTGTCGCCGCGCGCCGTTAGTGTATGTGCGAGTGAAACTTGTGCCTGCCAACGATCGCGGCACAATCTCGCACGCCCAAGGCAGGAAAGCGGGGTGGAAGCACGCCGTCTTTCGCCGCGCGCGAAGCACCGGGGGGAAGTGGAAGGGGGCGTTCTACTCCGGCGGCTGCCGCGTGTGGTGCGCGCGGCCATGCGGACGCCCATATCTTGACAGCGATCTGCAATGTGGACTAAGTGTGCGGTCGCGCGGGCCTCATCTTTATTGCGATCGGCGATGCGTACAAAGTGCGCCGAGTGCTGGTAGCCTCGCGTGCGCCGTGTTTTCGACGCTCAGTTCGCGTTAAAGCGAGACGCAGCACGAAGGTCAATTCGCTCGCTTCTACTGCCGCGCTTCTTCACTTCAGCGTTTTCACAGCGAGTTTCCGCAGTCGTCTAGTGAGATGTATTCATGTTTACCAGTGTGCTCGTGACACCGTACTCCTTAATTCGGTTAGTAAGCGAATGTTTACAAGGTTGTACGGCCAATAACACTACTGTTCTTGCTTCGTATAGCTGTCTAGTAATTTGCTATCGCAATCGATGCTCCGCCTTTCGACCAAGACAACGAAAATTTTCGTTCTCTTATTTTTACATGCTGCAGCCCATCTTGGGCTATAGCAGGAGTGGTGATAACGTCTTATGTCAATTAGAGACAAAAAAATGGTCATGGGCAAAGAGCAAATGTTTCCGGGAATTTCAACGTTCAGTTGCTGAGTGGAAAAAAATGTTTGTACATGTCAGTCCTGCAGGCGGCCATGGCAAAATATTCAGGCTATGAGAGCTGCGAGTACAGGAAAGTTAAAAATATTTCACGTTTTTATCTAAGCCGGTACAACGTGAAGAGTTAATTTAGGTGTGCCGGAACTTTATGCTTTCATTGTGGCGACGTCTTGCCAGAGTTCTTAAGTTCAGACTAGAGAGGTTAGAAGTTGACAAAATCACCGCTGAAACACTCCGTACAGATGGCTAACGAGCGAAGTTGAAACGCGCGGCCCCGGTGTTTATCACTGGGTTAATCCCGACGGTTCGTTAAACGACGGCTTCGTAGGCCGGCTACCGGATCCTCGGTGCGCCGTTTCTCCTAGTGCTCGGCTGTACGAGCCTGTTCTTGTGCCCGGGCCAAGGCGAGCTCGTTCCCGGTTGCCCGCTCCTCAGGAGTACGTATGACGCGTGGCCTACCCATTTCGGAGCCGGATAGAAACAGCTGCGCGCGCGCTCGACTCCGACGGAGAGCAACGACGTCACTATTGACGCAGCTAATCGCGCGCCTCTCTTTTTTTTTTTTTGTGCATGCGCATGGGGTTGCGCCGGAGGAGTTTTCGGCGTGGAGGTGACAGACGGAGGGATGCAGCGGCTAGCCATATACGGCTTCGCTATAAAATACCTATCGTAGCTACGGTAGATAAAACGACCAGTAATTTTTTTGTCCACACTGAAGCTTCCTACTATCGTTTTTATGAAAAGGGTTCCAAACTATAGACGCATATTCAAGGATTGGGTGGATTATTGTTTTGTATGTTAGCAGTCTAGTTTCTTGAGGAGCCACACAAAGGGCGCGTTGGAGATAACTGGCTTGTTCAGCGATGTATTACATATTACATCAATATGCTTGCTCCACGATAAATTGTAAGCGAATAGAACTCCGTGGCAGTGATATTCGGGCACTGTTAAAAGCAAGGAGGTATCGAAAAGGTACGAGAAAAGAGAAGGAGCCAAACAGCTATTGAATGTCATAGAAACGGTTTTGGCGAAGTTTATACTCACCTGCCTGGTGTCACACCATGAGCAGAAGTGTGAGAATGCGTCATCAAGATTAATATGATATTCAGGAGAGTGAATATTGTGGTAGAGGTCCCAATGATCAGCATATATGATTCAGTATGCTAGTAATTATTTTCATTTCATTTCATTCTTTATACACCTTAGGACCAAGGGCATTACAGAGGGGGAGTGGTAAATACAAAAGAATGAAGAAGACAAAGACAGTTGGTTAGATGAGTGTTTAAATGGCACCTGTATATACAACATTAGCTAAGGCTTCACGGAACTGTTCATTATTAATAAAGCCTACAACTTCGGCGCGAAGATGGTTCCAGTCACGCGAGGTTCGCGGCAGGAATGATCCTGAAAAACTTTAGTGTTGCATGACAAAATGCCGACTTTGTGCTGATGCTCAATGCGACGGGATACACAAATTGGATGGGGGATGAGGTTGAGGTGATCTCGTAGAGTATGGTGATGGTACAACTTGTGGAAGAGGGCAATACGCGACACTTTTCTGTGAGATGCCAGCGATGGGAGGCAAAGATTAGATTTCATGTTTGTTATGCTCGCTGTGTGGTTGTAGTTAGCAAGAATAAAACGTACAGAGTTATTTTGAACCATCTCGAGGTCAGTAATTACGTTTTCATGAGCAGGGTCCCATACCGGAGTCGTGTATTCGAGTTTAGGTCGTACTAATGTTTTATATAACCAAAGTTCTCGAAAATATTAGGTACGTTGAAAAAGTTGCGACCGTGGTAGCCAAGTATGCGATTAGCGTTTTTAATTAAATTCTCAGTAAGAAGAGACCAGTTTAGGTTAGAAGTGATCTAAACACCAAGATATCTATATGAAGAAACTAATTCCAACGACATGTCGATAATGTAGTACGACGGTATTGTAGATGTTTTCCTAGAAACACGCATGACTTTGCATTTGTTAATATTGAGCTCCATTAACCATTCATTACACCAGTTCCCTATAGTGGTAAGGTCCGACTGAAGTAATTCAATATCGTTAGCATTGGCAACTTCTCTTAATATGACGCAATCATCAGCGAACAGATGGATATGGGAGTTGTTAAGCGAGGGAAGATCATTAATGTAAATTAGGAACAGTAGGGGTCCAAGGACGGAACCCTGTGGAACACCTGAACGGACCTCTGTAAAACCGGAGTTAATGCCGTTAGCACAAACAAATTGCGAGCGGTTGAGAAGAAAACACCTAATCCATTTCAAAAGGTTACCGTCTATGTTAAGTTGCTTTAGTTTATGAAGTAATAGTTTGTGACGCACCTTGTCGAATACTTTTGAAAAATCTAAGGATATACAATCAGCTAGTGATGATTTGTCAAGAATAGGGTGTAGTGCATGTGTAAATGATATTAATCGGGTTTCACAGTAGTAAGATTTCCGAAAACCGTGCTGTGCTGACGTAAAAAATGAGTTCAATTCAAGGAAATTAACTAGGTTGGTAAAAATATTACGTTCGAGCATCTTACAGTATGTACTGGTCAGAGAGATGGGACGATAATTATTAGGGGATGCTTTGCTGCCGGATTTATAGACTGGAATCACTTTGCATATCTTCCACTCATTAGGTAGCGTAGAATGGTCAAGGAATTGCTGGAAAAGTTTGGATAGTATGATGGAAGAATAATATGAAGTGCTTTTTAAGAATTTCGCGTTAATACAATCGTATCCGCGAGCAGAATGAATACATAGTCCATCAATAAGCTTACCGACACCGGATAGAGCAACAATTATGGAGGGCATGGTAACATAGTTACGGTGATGTGTACTTGGCATATGTGTGCTAGATGTGGCTGTGAAATTTTCTGAAAATGTACGGTTTGGTATGGTGGCAGAAAGGTCGGAACGAATTGGAACACCAGAAGAGTAGGTTAAGACAAGGCTGTTGTCAGTCGAAGGAATAATTGCACGCCAAAATTTTTTAACATTAGTGGTAAGCATTGAAGGGAGAACCTGTGATTCGAAGTGCTTTTTGGCGTCTTTGAGCGCTTGCACATATGCGTTTGACGCCGCAGTATACGATGCCCAGCGTTCAATTGTGGGTGAAAGCTTTGCAATGTGGTAGAGACGCTTCTTTTTATTTGATAAACGCTTAATGTGATTATTCTACCAGGGAGAGTTTGTATGAGTTTTAATGGTGCGTTGAGGAATGTACTGTTCAGTTCGATGGTTGACTATAGCTGTGAACATGTTCCAATTAGTTTGTACACTACGGTGTTCAAAGCCACCAAGGAAAACGCCAATAAAAGGGGATAGTGCATTATTTATGGCCTGATAATTTGCTCTATAGTAGTCTCGTATTATTTTTTTCTTCTTAGTTTTCGGACGGTCTAGTTTAATATTGAACTGTAAAAGCAAGTGGTCCCTAATTCCTGGCAGGTAAAATACAGGCGATACTATATCGGGTTGATTAGTGAAGACTAAATCTAGTGTATTCGCAATGGTAGGTGTTATTCTAGTTGCCTGAACGCAGATCTGCACGAGTGAGAATACTGAACACACATCTAAAAAGTCACGAGCTCGAGGTGACAGCGGGGATATTAAAGGGGGGTCGGTATTCCATGTGATGTTTGGTAAATTAAAATCGCCAAGTAGGAACAGCGGTGATGAAGGAAAGCGTGTTGCAACGGTGTTAACAGCGTCATAAAGTTCGTTACTAAAGTTTGGGGACGACGAAGGTGGACGGTAGCATACCCCTATTACAACTTTCCGATGATTAATTGTTATTGCTGACCATACTAATTCTAGTTCAGTGTGCACGTGTACGCATGACGTTGGTATATCATTGGAAATTGGGAGAAGCACGCCGCCGCCTCTCTGCGTGCTACGATCACAGCGATAGAATGAGAAGCGATGAGCATTGACAAAGATATCAGCGTCGCAGACATGCGCAGTGAGCCATGTTTCCGTTAGCTCGATTATTTTAGCAGAACATGTATCGATTTATGATGTGAGTGAGTTGTACTTGTTAAGGACGCTTCTGATATTAGTAAAAAGAAGCGATACTGAATCCGAGGATGTCTGGCCACTACCCCTCACTCGTCCCTAGGAAGTGTTGGCAGAGATAGCGGCAGAGGGCGAGCTGGCTTGTGCGCTTCTCGTATCAGTGGAAATGACAGCGGCAGTGATAGGGTATATATCTATATCTTGTGGCACGTCATTCATGTAAAGCAGAAAGAGGCGCGAGTCGAGGACTGCGCCCTGCGGCCTGCCGGAGGAAACATTAGCAATAGGGGAGTCAGACGAAGAACCATAATGCGCATATTGGGAACGGTCGGAGGGAAAACTAACAATCCAGTATAGGAATTTAGGATCAATTAGAATCAGGCTAATGGTGAACCACCATGCGTAACGCTTTGTACAAATGTATGAAAATTGTGTCAACCTGTGTACCAAGGCCTAGTGCATTAGCAATGTCGTGAGTGAATTTCCTCAGCTGAGTTAAGGTGCTAACACCACGACGAAAACGATGCTGACTGACTTAGTATGTTATTCTATCCCAGGTAGCCCATGAAATGTTTGTAAATTATGTGTTCGAGTAATTTGAAAGAATGAGAGGGCAGAGAAATCGCCCGGCAGTTAGTTAGCGTCTGCTTATTACCAGATTTGTGCAAAAGTAGAGATTTAGTACGTCACTACGAAGACGGACCAAATGCGGTTGCTAATGATTTGTTAACTATAACTGTAAGATAACGACTAGTCCAAAGGGAGTAACGAACGAACAAGGAAAGCATTGCAAATGCCATAAGGACCACAACACTTCTCACTATCGCGCTTTAACACTAAGTTAAGAACGCCATCAAGTGATACAGAGAGGTCACTAATAGCGGACGCTATACCGTATCGGAAAGGAGCTAAAGGTTATCTTGAGTAAAAACGAATTGAAAATATGAGATAATTATTTACAAAACTGGTATCAGTCCCACAAGGTAAGATGGATTGCCAACATATTTTTTATTGCTTTTCAGAAACTGAGGTAACGTTACTGTAATATAGAGGTCTTTCGCTAATATCAATTTAGCTTGAAGTTCCTCCTTCACTTGACTAAACACGGCGGTTTTAGCGGGATCACCGCTCCGCTTTGACTGCCGTAGAATATTTACACGTAATGACAAGTGTAAAATATCTCTCGTCATACATAGCTTAGCTAATGTTTTGTTTTGGCTTTAGCATGGACATTTACAAACGGTGAACACATGTGATAAAAAAGGTTTTCGCAAAGAGAAACTAAATTACTAACATGATTACCAGCATTAATGTGCACAAAGGTATCGATATTTTCACTCAAGGTATCAACAATGGAAGCATATTTCGAACGATCAAAGTTTGGGAATGAGGTGTACGAAATTCGGGGCATCTTTACCGGAGGAAAAATGCATACTGAAACTTCTCTATGATGCGAAATACCTTCAGTAACTTCACATTCTACACCGCCATCCACGAGGCGTTGGCTGAGAAAGATATCTAGGAGTGCTTCGCCTCTGGTAGGCTGCTCTCCTTTGTTTAAAACCAGTAGACTGTGACAGCCCAAGAAGCTCCCTCGATGAGCGAACCTTGCCACCAGATGGGGTTAATAACAACCACGATATACCTGGAGCATTAATATCACCCATGAGCACTATGTCTGAAGAGAGGATGTTGGGGTCGTACAAAAAAAAAATAATAAACGTGTTCAGACTAGATAAGAGGTCAGGAGATGAACCTGGAGAGCGATATAAGATGCAGAATATTACAGATCTTTTTCAGTGCGTACCTCACACCAAGTACATTCTAGTTCGGTCGGAGCTAGGATTACAGAATATTGTAGGTCGCATCTCACGAAAAGGGCTGCACCACCTCCGCGGCCGTGATTCCTGTCACAGCGTTAAAACCAACTCAAGAAAGAATGGCGCGAACGAACATGGACCAGATAGAAAACACGGGCGAGCGCAGACTAGGAACAATGGTTTATTTTGAAAAAAAAAAGAAACACGCAAAACATGTATACTCTGGCATAAACACGTCAAGCGAGGCCATCAGTGAGTCTGTATGAACTAGAAATTGATTATTTAACCACTAAACTTTAAGCTGAGACACGCGTTTATGTCAGGGTATATATTTTGCGTGGTTCTTCTTTTTTTTTTTTGAAACAAACCATTGTTGCTCGCCTACGCTCGCCCATGTTTTCTATCTCGTCCCTTTTCGTTTGCGCCATTATTGCTTCAGTATGGATTACCAACACTCCCAACAGTCAGTACTGTTAAAACCCAGTGGTGCTATTTCTTCATCGTGTATGTCAAAGTGTAGCCACGTCTCTTTGACGCCTATAATATGAGGAGAGTGACAAGTAACGATTGCTAAAAAGTCAGTAAGTTTATTAAGCAAGCCTTTGTCTTCGACATTAAGAACTTGTAGATTGTCATGTGAAGCAACAAAATTTAATCCAGCGTTATGGGTGGAACTATGTATGGCAGCGCCTGATGTGCGCCCGAATGCTTCAACAGATTTGTTAGTATATTCATCCCAGTTTTAACGTACGTTATCAATAAATGCATGATCAAATCGTATCCGTACAGAAGACCAGTGTCACAAAAGGATGTGGTAGCGTCCTGTAGTTTTTTACGGATTATGCGCACAGGGCTCGAAAAACCTTCCCTAAAGGTGTAGCAAGTGTCTTTGAGCCTGGGTGAATTCCTGAGAACCTGTATTTTCTCAATAAAATCTACAAACTTGATGATCACAGGACATGCGTTAGTTCCGCGAGTGATATCAATTCTGTGCTACCTTTCAATGCGTGGGCACTGCATCTTGAGCACATTCGGAAACAACAAAGAGACGCTTGAAAGCAGGGCGTGATTTGTTCGTCTTGTACTTCATGTAATCTATGCAAGCTGGCATTATTTATACGCAACCGAGTTTCCAAATCGTCCAGGCTCATAACAAGCGTATTAATTGCAACAGTAAAGTTACTCCGAAGCTGCTTATCTTTGTCATGCATTTATACTTGAGACGGAAGTTTAAACTTTCTCAGCCAAAGAACGCATTTCATTTCGTACTTGCGCAGAGTTATCTGTGGACAGAACTCATTCAAGAATATTCACACGAGATCCCAGCGCCTCGAAAGGTGAATCAACAAACTGACGGAGATACCTAATATCAGATGACATTTATTTCCTGACCATGCACAAGTGCAGCGCCTCTTAACCTCGGATGTAGGGAGAGAAGCAAAGGCTTGGTATCATATATCAGCATTTGGATTTGTAAAAAAAAAATAAAGCAAAACCACACGTAGTAATCAGTAACAAAATTGCATGCAGCTACAGGTATTCAGTTACTCATGTTTTGTATTCCGCTTCCGTGAGAACTTACTGCTGGCAATTGAACCCGCGACCTCGTGCATAGCAGCAAGTCATCCCAGCGGCTCAGTCACCTTTGCGAATTAGCTGCTTCTATAAGCAAACTTCGAAGGATCTGATACCTCGGGCAGCATTTGACAAATACTTTTCTTCCGTGTAGTTTTATTTCACGTTATTTCAAGTTATCGGACTCTGTCCTATAGCGTGTTTCTCAAGTACGAGTTCGGTACTGTTTGAAGACCACGACAAACGGAATGCAGTTACTTGTCAGCTTGATGCGTGCCCACGCATCGGCGGGAAAGTAGCGGGCTCGTTTATTCTACACATGCGCGGAAGTAGGCACCTATACGAGATACCTTTGGGTAATGAAGTCTAGAGAAACGTAGCCGCAGCGTCACTTCGAGGAATCAGCCAATCACATCATATTACGATAATTACCAGCAGCAGCATATTCATATACTAGCGCTTATTAGTATTGTGCAGGACGCTTGCAGTTGAAAATATTGTCGCCTAGTGGTGACGGTAAGAAAGCAGCAAAACTGTGACTGACGAAACTATCGTTTTATTGGGGAAACCTGCGCCCTTAGGAAAAGGCTACATTCAAGGAACAACGACAGCGGCGAACACACTCGGCGATCGGCGAAAATCTGATGTGCCGGTCAAGCGCGTCGGCATTAATACATGAGTCATCGAAGGTCCCAGAGTAATCGCTGGTGCCCGCTTGTCTTCCAGAAAGTTTTACATATTTCGCGTCGCACATGCAATCAGATTATGCACGCTTCGGTGACAGCAGATAGAACCATCGATAACATTCGAGAAACTTCCGATACATACGGGCGCGTCCCGCGCTAAGCGATAAGATTTCTTAGACGGTAAAAAGCGGTCACCCGAAAAACATAAACAAGCGCACGTGTCAATATGCCCCACATCCGGTGCCATGGGCATGATGGGCGCTGGCTAGCGCTCTTAGTTAACAGGGAGAGGCGGTCTAGTTGGTGGTCGACATCGGAATGCATTATGTAACCGCGCAAACGACAACGGACGAAGTCCTGTGTCCTGCGTGTTTCCTTCTTCGTCCATTGTCGTTTGCGCGGTTACGTAATGCATTCCAATAGCGCTCCTAGGGGCTAATCGTTTTATAGACATATACGAATAACCAGCAATGTTGGTGGGAGGGTGGCTGCCGCGATCGCTTAAGGTAGTATTTACACGACGTTTCTGTCTTTTCACATTTCTTTTTTTCATTATATGCAGGTCCCGACCCTAGAAGCCCCTCTCCCCTAAAAAAAATAAAAAAACAATACATAAATAAAATACATACTGGAAGCCGTGGGCGGCCGAAATAATTTACTCTTTTTTTTTTTACGAAACGGTCTTTAGTTTCATATCACAGGCGGTACGTATTTCGCAATAGCTTGGCAGAGAAGGTGGTCACGTGGGCGAAGGACATCGCGAAGTTTCGGCAATCGCTGCAGCTCGGCTTTGCTAGACAAAATATGTTTTTTTTTCATATAACGCAACTAGAATTGCGTGCTTTGAAACACCAAGCAACCAGGCAATGAGTCACTCCTATTTATTGGCAAAAATAGTGACCATTCCGCTGGTGGAAGTGCGCTGTGAGCATGCGAATCGTGATATCGTAGTAAAGCCCATTGTCAAATAAGGGTTTGTCACCAGGAGAGATAAAAACATTCAGTGCCGATTTAGCGGTAAATGCGAGAGAAGGCTGTTAGGTAGTGCGTCCCACTTCTCTGAGGTCCCGGATCCGTGTTTTAAACCGCGCACACCACATTGCAAAGTGTTGTTCAGGAGCTCGCCCGAAAGAAAGACGTCCTGCTGGTTCAAGGAGCGAAGTGCAGCTAATGGTGGTCCGGAGCAGACAACCGTCAGTTGCGCTATACGTGCATTATATATTATATCATATTATATTATATATGCATTATATAGTAATGCATTATATATATATATATATATATATATATATATATATATATAGAGAGAGAGAGAGAGAGAGAGAGAGAGAGAGTTATATCATAACAAGCTAGAAAACAATGGCGCCAAGTACAAGTTAAGGAAAATTAAGTGTACTTATTAAGCGTATTAAATAAATGATAACTTTGTAGAAATGAAAGTGTATCTAAAACAACTGGCCGCCGGGGGTGCACGCTCCCACGTCTTCGCTATACGCGTGCGACTGGTGCGATGATGAGCATCGCACGAGTAATGTATTATATATATATATATATATATATATACATATATATATATATATATATATATATATATATATATATATATATATATATATATATATATTTATATATATATATATATATATATATGCGTGTGTGTGTGTGTGTGTCACTGTCTCTATCGCTAATTACGCATTGACACCGACGTGCTGTCAGTGATAGAACGTGCAAGGTTTTAACGCCGTCTCCACTCTATGTATACTTAATATGACAAGATATGTGTGCCGCAGGGGTGGTGGTTTCGCGACATTCGCTCGAGCCTGTCCGGCTAATCCTCGTGCGTGAATTATATACTGCGTCGTATTCAGGGCTCTGTGCAACTCGTGTGCGCGTTGTTGACGCAGAAATATAAATTTATTGACGAGGTTTGCAAGAACTGTGCTATTATGCATTTATGCGTCTAAATGAATCATATAGTTTTTTTCTGTGCACCGATTTACAAACGGCTAAGTCACTCCGTTCACGTAAAATATAGTAGCATTACTATAATTACGCTTCTGGGGCTATAGATGTCCAGCTGCAGTTGCCGGGTCATTGACCTCAGTTCACTCGAGAAATAATTGGGCCTCGCATAGGGAAGCAAGGTGCTGACTCGCGATATATGGGACTCGTCCTAATGAGAGTTCGTGAGATTAACAGAGAATTATGCGAAGACTTTTGAGTAAATATTTGGCCGAACCCACACTCTGATGTCCTAGCCGCGGGCGTCTGCTCGCTCTCAGTGCGTTTAACATTTTTCGAAAAATAATATTAAAACGATAATCTACCCTTAACGCGCCAACTTCTTTTTCTTAACTTTGTTATGACCGTTTTCTATCTTGAAGGAATCAGAAGGTAAGGGAACAAGCGTTTTCTGCTAACAATATTGTTTATTCCAGAACTAAACAGTGAGGCAAACATGTTAAAGCTCATTAAACAGAAAATGCGGTGTGATACAAAGTGATGTTTACTAATTATTTCAGGTGGCTGGTTCGTGATCGAGCGCAACAGTGTTTTGAAGTGCGCAGCGAAGTGCACATAATGCAGAGCAGCATTTTGCACGTGTGCCTTTCTTTTTTTGCCATATTGGGGCCTGTTACACTTCGCTGCCCACCGAAGGTAATACGAAAGCAATCTGAAGGACAGGGTGAAGTTGTGCATGCATGACGCCAGGTTTAGCGGTCGCCTCTAAGCAACGCTGCCACTCATGATCATTTTGTTATTAGTTCGACGCAACGCATTCTTTTTGAGTTCCGAGTGCCACGAAGTTTTGAGCCCCAGATAAGGTGTCCCACGTAGCTTGAATCAAACATTAAAAATATGGAAATGCCACCTATAGGTGGACAGAATCAAGGTAATGCTGTCTGCTGTCGCTTGAAGATACTCAGATTATTTTTCGCATTCCGCATAATTACGTGAATAGTCCTAATTAATTATTCACCTTCTTATATAACATAATTAGATGAAACGTGTCAGTGAGAAAAATTGTAGAGTGGCATGACCAGCTCCCGATACAGCTTCCCGTTGCGCAATACATGCTGCATAAAAATTTTTTCCAAGCATGAGAGAAGCCCGCGAACCCACGCAACGTGCCTCGAGCAGCCAGTCGCGCGGCAATTTCTCGTGTATTCGCGGGCTGCTTTCATGCTTGGAAAGACACTTTGATGTAGCACGCATTCAGCAACAGAAAGCTGCATCTGGAATTCTTCACATCAGCCATAAAACGTCCGTAAAGAACAAGGTTTTAAAAAATAACAAAAATAAAAGGAAGAACCAATTTGCAATATTCCACTTAGCATGTTCAGCAAGAACCAAACGTTAAAAAAGAACATGCAAAATAAATTAACACAGAGAAAAATGCCTACTGCGATGACAAGGCCAGCGCCCCGGCATATTAAATCTGCCAACGCCCAGGAGCATAAAGGCAATCATAAACGTTCTGTGGAAGTTTATCGCGCAGAAACATGTGTGCTCAAAAAGACCGCTGCACCTGAGAAACGGACAGTAAGAATGAACAGTCACAGAACACTAAACTAAATACAAAACAAAAAAATCATTGTGAGTATACGTCGCTGAGTTAATAAAATAAGTGATTAGACAAGTACACATACGAGAAAAGAAACAAATAGGAAGCAGAGAGCGCATGCAAAAAAAATAAGAGAGAGAAAGCCCAGCCTTCGATTATGCGGTATTCCCAGCGCACCGCGTTCAAGTTTTACTTCAGGATGACCTTCGTGCAAGGGTTTCGCGTCAGAACATTAACAGCAGAAGAGACTAGTTGATAGCGATTCGTCTGCGTCAGTTCTCTTGACAGCTTTAACACACTTATTAGAAGCAAAACCATTGCATCCTATGGTCTCAAGGTAGACACACAGAAAAGTGCGTGAACAGCGAGTTATTCGGCTTGAAAACGTTGTTCTTGCCGTGACCGCGGAGTGCGCTCAGTAATTCCTGGTCTGTCGGTGAGCGCGACACTGAATGAATACGGATGAAAAGGTTTTCGACTGTTATTTGATACGGTTAGAGAGAAAAGAACTGCTTATCTATTGTACGACACAATTTTAGGACTCGCCACACATTTATTTAACCGTCCATAATGTGTGTTTACTATCCGTGGCCAGCTTTTCTATAATCTTGTCCTTCATCAATGCAGAGAATCTATGAGCCGTATATCGCATAAACAAAACTTTTGTTAATCTGGACCCGTAATTCTAACAAACAATTAATTAATAATTTATTTTTTAATTATGGGGTTTTACGTGCCAAAACCACTTTCTGATTATGAGGCACGCCGTAGTGGAGGACTCCGGAAATTTCGACCACCTGGGGTTCTTTAACGTGCACCTAAATCTAAGTACACGGGTGTTTTCGCATTTCGCCCCCACCGAAATGCGGCCGCCGTGGCCGGGATTCGATCCCGCGACCTCGTGCTCAGCAGCCTAACACCATAGCCACTGGGCAACCACGGCGGGTTAAGAAACAGTTTGTACGCTATAAAGGTGCGTACATAAGCAGAAACGATGGCTGATCGTAGCAAGCGTATTTTCAGCGAAGGTCACAAGCCAAGAGCGAATAGTTAACTTACTAAAATATATATATATATATATATATATATATATATATATAGGTAAATTTGACTTCCAAATTGGCTTCACAAAGTTTTGTACTATTTATCACATGCCACAAGTCTTCGCCTATGCTCGATATTGCGATCGACCGACGCCTGCTCTTAAAAACCGGCTTAGCGGCTGAACTGCACGGTGAATACTGACCTAGTATTCTATTTCTAAAGCGAAGTTTTCTCTGACTACTTGCCCGGAATTTGGCAGTGCTGTTCTATTTCTCACCGAGTAAACTGCACCAATCTCGGAGACAATATAATGCTAAACTTGGCTGATCCCCGAGATACTGTAATAAAAAGTGGGCCGAACGGGGTGGTATCGTGTGTGGGTCAATCCTGACACATTAGCACGATATGTGTGCTCGCCATTATTTTAATGTCGTTTGCAAAGCGAGCATATGCTAGATGAATTACACTCCCGGTATTTATATTGCTGCTACCGCATTACGCTATCTCAGGTGCGACCCCTGCAGGAATTCGGGGCATGAGGCACGCAGGCTTCGAGCTATGTGATGATAAAGCTCTAGGTCCCTCGCAGTTTGTTTCAGTGGGACCTTATTGGACTAATACAACTGCTCCGGAACCACGAGCTTTATTATGGCAGTGCTCAAACTGTCAGCAGATGTTTCGAAAAGGGTATCTTTATGCAAGTCAAATCCTAATTGACAAAAGCATTTTTTTTTTATTTCAAGAGATTGAATTTTTTAACTTGTGGTGTCCATTCACTGAGGCAGCGATGAGCGAACGAAAACCGAGAGAGAGGGCACTAAGCGTGTCGTGCGCTTCATGTTCCCTATCTGACTGTGCAGAATGGAGACCTTGCTTCCAGGCCTCTGTCTACGGGTTTGACGTTGCTGCATCGCCGAATAGACGTAGCGAGGGGTCTTTCACGCCACTGTCACGCTAACAAACAATTAGTGATGGAAATAAAACACATTGCGTGACATAGTGTGCCTATTTGCATAGCGTTTAACTGAAACGATTCAAGAAAGCTTTGCGTAGGACGTCGATTCGAACAAGAGTGTAGAAATCTGCCGCGATTCGTTTACACCTCCCGGTAACGTGCTTCTTCCGCTGAGGCAGCCACGAGACGACGAAGCGGCCGGTACGATGCGAGAGAGAGGGGCGCCATGTCATCGTCCGAGTTCTCCTCACTTTGCCGTTTCTCTGCGATCGCCGCGGGCACTTTAATAAAGCTGCCAGCGCTGACTCGGCAGGGTGACCTCCATGGTCTCCGAGGACCCAGACTGTCATGAAAATGCTGAAAAGATGACGTTACACGTGAGTAGCAAAAAAGAGAAAATCAAACATAACTGACGGCGTCGTCGTCTGGAAGGCCGTCCATATTGCTTGATACAGCGCTTAAGCTTATATTGATAGTAGAATAAAGCAGGTGACCATTCATAGCACAAATTTCATTTGTACGAGAAAAGATCGTATACAGGATCATAGGCTTGGTATTAAAAAAAGGTCTCAGTTAAAAGTGGCACCCGACTCGCAGTTGCGCTGTCAGAAAGCACGTTGTATAGACGACCCAGTGCTTCTTTCGAATTCGTGAATCGATATTGGATAAAAATATATGCGCCTGGGGCGATGCACTGAATTGCAGCCACGTGGACGACCGACTTACGGGCGCGATATATTTTTGGAAGACAATCATTTTTCGCCGTGCTGTATGTAATCCAGTTATACTTAAGCCTTTTTCTAAACGGGCATATGAAATTAATGGTGTCGGGCGTTCGTTCATTTCGTGGGCGTTCAGTAGTTGCTGCTGTGCGGTGTTTATTAGAGCGTTTGCAGCTTTGCCGTAAAGTTCATGAGCCAGCAATGATATCGATTATCGGCTCGATATAGCTTGCTTGGACGCGGTCATTCACCGCACTGTGGTATACCAGGGTCCTTCAATTCTTTTAATCTGGTCACGAAGCTTCGCCGAGAGCTTCAGATACGCACAGAAGGTGGCTCCAGAGGCGCTGGTGTAAGTAGAAGGTGAGCAGTCGGCCGCGCCAGAGGGCCGGGTTGCGCGATCATGCAAATCTTTCACGAGGAAAGGCGCCTCTCGCACATTTATTTCAGCATGTGTGTAGAGTGAATATAGAACGGGGATTTTTAGCAAACTATATCTAAATGCGCGATACTTTTGTGTTTAAATGATACACGGCACCATTTTTTTATTGACGTCGTCCACGTCCCCCCTAGTATCATTCCTTGCACCAGCGGTTTCGTTCGGCTGTCTCTATTTGCACTTTGTCTACTTAGTTGGATAAGTCACTTATATTTGGTTAGCTAGTTCAGTGTCTTATTTAGTTATTAGTTGATTAGTTAGTAAGTTAACTATATTTGCCTAGTTATTATAGTTAGGTAGGTTATTAGTGAACAACTTTGTTATTTCAGTTAGATAACTTAGTTAATGAGTCAGTTAGCTTTGTTCGCTTGAAACGCAGGTTCTTTACGCGCAATTACATAAAAGTTCGACGTGAACTCGCTCTTTAGTCGGTTTCTAACGATGGCGTAGTGCAAGTGTACAATTTTGAATTAAGCCGCTATTGGGAACGCAGTTGAACCCGCAAATGGAACAGGTTGCGTTGTAGTTGTTTCGAAATAGTCGCGTTAAGTTTCTGAACAATGTACAGAAGCAGGGCGTCGATTCACACGATGTGTCGATAATATTCACACGCCACACGCCAATACACACGCCAATACAGGCAGTCCGCCCTTGCCCAATAGGGAGCGTACGCAAAAAACGCCTGTGGCGTCCATTCGGCGTCTCTTCGAGCCCACTTTCTACGAGCACCAGCGCCGCGCTGCGTCCGCTGCGGGCGCATTATGAAGATCCCCCCCACCATAGCATAGACGTGGCACGCACTCGCAAACCATCTCATGCGAAATTAAATTCGCAAGCTTGTCTTATTTTGTGAAGTTTTTAGATTGTTACCTTAAGCGGTCATTGAGGCAAGACCCCGTCTGCCCGATATAGCACTTGCCGCAGGACAGGGCAATAAAGTATACCACTCCTTGGGCACACCTGACGAAAACATCTTCATGCTGCTTTTTGCAACCGCGCTGACCTTCACCACAGATGCGGAGGCACAGCTTCGCCAACTTGTTTGGCGCAGAAAAAGCAAGCGGCACGTTGTGCCTGCTGGCCACTTTTTTGAGGTTGTGTGAAACCTTATGAATGTAAGGCATCACCTCAGGTTTGGTCTTCACGCGTTCAGGGCAGCCTTCATTCGTCGGGGACCAAATTTCTTGAGGAGGGTTTCAGCGACTGCTACAAGGACCGAGCAAGGGAAGCCTGCGGCCAAAAGCCTGCGAACCTGATTGTCAAAACTATGAAGCATTTTGTGCGGGCACTACTTTTGAAGCGCCTCTCCATGCAGAACGATGCAATTGCTCTTTTCACGGTCTTTGAATGAGATGATTCATAGGGCAAAAGCTCTTTCTTTGCACATGGGAAATACGCCCAACAGGTGCGTCCCTTAGTTATCCTCAGCCTGAGGTCTAAAAAACGTATCTCGCCATCTTGTGTATCTCACCGCAAAAGCTAGAGTTTTGTTGGAAGCATTCCACACACAAAAAAGGCGCGTCTGGGCATCAGCGATGTTTCGCTAAATTTGTACTCGGCGGAGTGCACACTTATGGAGAGATCTGAAAAACCGTAACATATGGCTTTTCATCAATTGCTCATGTGTTTCACTTCTTTCTCCTTGGGTGTTTTATCATTTCACTTCCCGTGACTGCTTGCGATATTGCGATATAATTATTTGTAAAAGAAGGCTGGCGCAGTTTGGTTGGGCGCATGTGTTGTGATTGCCTTAAATATTGAACCCGTTTTCAATAATAAACCAGTCGTAAGTAGCGCTCCCTCGTCGTCGTGTCGTCTTTTCACCGTGTGTTCGTCCCTTTTAGCATTGTTGCATTTCGCCCCCATCAAAATGCCGCTGCTGTAATCGACCTTGAGACCTCGTACTCGGCAGCGCAACGCAAGAGCCAACGGGCTACCGTCCAGTGGCTGTAGTCAAAAGAGAAGTGCGCAAAGAAGTAAAATTGATGCCGAATGCACTGCAGTCATGGTCGATGTCAAAAGAATAATTGAGTTCGCAGTGCGGCTCACTGAGGCTTAGTGCTGACCTAACGTGGCTGATCATGCCTACACGAAACAATGGAAATTGCCGTGCCGCCATAGTTAGACAGTGCCATGAGTGTAATATCTTGGAAAACACAAAAAGAGGCGATAAGTGGTAATTTTAGACTTTTTCAGCCATAAATATTTGATTTACGAGTATATGTGATATAGTAGGGCAGGGGGGGGGGGGGGAGGAGGCGAGGGCACCGATTATGTGAATACAATCTACTGTACCCTAAGCAAGGCATTGTATTGTCTGAAAACAAACAAAAATTGAAGATGAAAGCCTACCAAAAACGTATATTTCCCCATCTTAAGGGGGAGGGGGCATGAGGAACATTAGGCAAGATAGTGCATTTGCACATGAAATGAACTATATATATAGGGTTGGTTAATAAGTACTATTAGCTTTGTAGCAATAAATGAAGACACACAAATCCTTATCAGGTGAAAAATTCAAAATAAAAAAGAAATGCCAGATCCAGCGGTATGTATTTTGAAACATTGTTTTTTGGTAGTAGAGAGGCATTCACGCACAATGGTAATTTTCTGAAGAGATACCTACACATGAGGTTCTGAGCGTGAAAGGTTTATAACGCATTGCACTGCTGGAAATTTTGATTGTCTATAATTTCATAATTTTACTTCATAATCACTAACATAATTACTCAATGTCCATAGGTTCGCTGATCGTGGCTTCCACAGTGCCTTGACCAGTAAGGTCACTTGTTCTTTCACTGGTTAGAGCGGACCAAGCCCGTGGCCTCCTAGGTCGTAACGACACATTTCTCGGACGCAATGGCAAGCCCAATGTGTCATCCATGACGTGAATGTACATTTGTGGAAGTACCCAGGCGTACTATGCCTTGAATCTGAGAGTCGACCTTTCAAGCGATAGTGATTGCACATTGTTTCATCGGCGCTCTGCTGGGTCTGAAGGTCAAATTGAGCGCGGTCTAGGCGTTTGATAACAGCTGTGGGCTTGAAATGCACCGGCACATTTTGGTACTATTAGGCCACTGCTTGATAAGCTGTGTTAGACGGCACTGCCTTCGGGATAAACCAACGAAAGGGATCAGCTACGCGCTGAGAAAAACCGCTGTACAATCGACAAGAATGCTTCGCATTAAAATCTCTATTTGTGCACGACTGTCTATCTTTTATAGTCCTGCCATCAGTCTAGTTGAATTGCCTTGACTTGTTTGCATCCAAGAGTAGTGTCTCGGCAGATGGGCTCTCCTTGTAGGGGTGTCCTTTTACGTTGGCCTCAGAGATTGGTAATATGTGGATCAAGAGGTCTGGTCTTTCGTGGTTAGTAATGAATTGTGCCACCACTCCGCACAACTGAAACCAGGCAATCTGTGTATTATCTCTTTAAGTTCAGGCGGTGGTTACGCCGTGTGCACTACCTACCTCATTTTCAGTGACAAGAACATTGATCCGCGCTACATTGTATTTCGTGTTCGAGTGTAGTTTCACCCCCAAATTCACAGCGGATTCTTTGATGAATTGACGAACCTTTCGTCGGTTTGGGTTGCAGACGAGTCCTGGTCATCGCTGCGAAGCGTGAACGTTCTGGAAGGAGAGCAGACGTCACTTCCCTGCCCCATCGACCTGGGGACGCGGGAACCCGTCTCCGCCATGTGGTTTCTCGTGGCAGCTGGCGTCACACACGTGCGCGCAGGTGTTACTTCATCACTGCTCGACAACAGCCACGAATGGACGAAAGTTTACGCATTGGTGGCACCGGAACCACCCTCAAATGCTGTGCTCGGCGGAACCAGGGGCCTGGTTGATGGCACCCACTGGAAGCAGCCCTCGTGGTCAGGCAGAGCGTTCCTCTCGCTCCTCAGTGATCCGCCGGCGCTGCTTCTCAATCGGCTGGAAAGAAGCGACAGCGGAAATTACGTCTGCAACGTGACATACCGAAGCGAGAACTTTACTACCGGTGGCGTGACCGTTACCGCGGCTCGCGTCCAACTCTTCGTCGCCGGTGAGTGTGCTCATTCCTTCGATACCAAGTCTAACTAGGGGTCGTATTCTGTCGGCATTATTTTCACTATCCGTTCTTCTTTTGCCTTACGTCATTGGCTCGCACGAAGCCATGGCCTCCGCTATCGTGGGCATTGACCATTTTGTTGGGCAGTTGGCAAGCAAAAAGTAAAATATAATGAAATGTGAGCTTACAGTAGATGGCTCCGGATTCCAAGCTTCCTGTCGAAAAAGACCTATATATTCCAACATTCTTTTAAAAGCATGAACTGCTTTTAGCTCCCGTTGTCGGCAACCTTGAGCCAAAAGCCAGAGCCGTTATCCGGGCACTCAAGACTAGATCGTTGCTGGAACAAAAAGAGATCATCCTGGAAACCAGTCAAAACGCACGAAAATGTGGTCTGTGGCCCCCAACTGTTTGTACAGGACCGCATTACATAGGCTTGTTACTGCCCAAAGAACTTGTAAAAAATATTGCTTCCTAGTTCTTCCTAATGGTTGTTCACAATACCACTCAAGCTGTAACTTCTAGTACACCGAAATTCTACTCCTCATTTCCAATAGCGACGTTCAAAAGGCAGATACAAAGCACCATACACTAGATTGTCATCTTTTGCCGCTCAGACAGGGTTGCCAGTGCTATTTTCAATGCCAGCGGTCCGTGAGTTCCACGTGGCGGGTTTTGCTTCGCCTCGAGAGATGGCGCTACACTGCGTGACCAAGCCAATAGCTTGCGGTGCGCCTCTGATAAGGCCACACATTTCCAGCCGACCACTTCGACGCGACAAGAAGAAGTAGCGACAGACGCTGAGCGCGCTGCACTGTCGAAAGAAGAAAAGCGGATGAAGGCGGCGGCACCACAGGGCAGCAAAAGACGCCATATGAACGAAATTGTTCCCTGTCACTGTGACGGGAAACAACTTCCTCCATGTGGACCACTGCACAGTATGGCGGGGTGCGGTGTGGTGCGCGGTTGCGAACATGCAGTACGCGCATTTTAAGATTGTGGCTTGTATCTTCCCCAGCCAATCTGCTTTGCCGGTAGCGACTTCATGCCTACATCTACTCTCGATTGCGGGAGAGCCAGTAATATTTTTTTTTCCTTTTCCGTTCTTCTTTGTTGTCGTGCATCGTGCCGGGTGGCCAATCGGAGCGATAGCTGTGGTGCGGTGATGTCAAAGTGTTGAATGACGAATATAACGGAAAATGATAAATGTTGTTACAAAATGAGTGCTCCTTGTCAACTTGCATAGTGTTTACGCATGTGGTCATTAAAATATGAAGAGCCAAAAGAGGGCAAGATTTGACGCGCGAAAATTTCCATTTGCCTGTGGCTTTGACATCAACTTTCTGTCGCATCTATCGAGGTAATCTGTAGAACTCGTTTTGGCTGGTGGCAAGCTTTACAAAAGAACTTTTGTTTATGTAAGCTTAGAAGCTAGCAGGACTAAGGAGTTTTCGTCTCATCGATACAGGGAATCGTGGGCGAAATATGCGAAGGTATTCATATGAAAAATCTCAATTATGTGCTGCGATAAGAGAAGACGGAAGGGATTAACAAGATGGAACGGGAGCCACTATAACGCCTTTCAATAAAGTAAAGATAATTTTAGTATACATATTTTATGCAGGAGAATAATTGTTTAGCCCAAATTCTGAGACACTCCTTTGCTTTGACTGCTTCGTAACCTTACGTGAGGATCCCTTCAAGTCCCCTTGACGCGAAGTGTCGATGTAGGAAGCAAGCGATTCTGAAAGCTCGCCTGACCCATCCTCACAGAAGGAGGTCTGTCGTTAGTTTACCATCGGATGTCGCTAGTCTGGTATCGTGGGCAGTTGTCAAATGCTTTACGAGAAAAACATATCAATGAATTAAACAACACACATCGGATATTTGTTTTTCATTGAACTATATTAATATACAAACGCGAGGATTCTTTCATCAGATTGCGTAACTTAATTTTAAAAACTATCTAAGACGGTCGTAAAGGGTGACATGGTCTGGTAGCAGCTCCACGCAATCTGTACGACAAAAATTCATTTATTACTACATCTTCAGTTTCAGTGCATATATAGGACAATGCTATAGTTTGTTCTGAATGTATCATCAACGTGACGCAAAATTCAGTGCTGTATTTCCTCAGTCAACGGACTCTATATGCTTGCTTAAAGCAGAAAGACCACGGAGCATATCCTATATCATATCAGCATCTGCTGAGACTGGCTGCGACGTTCAGGGTAAAACACCGTCGCGCTTTTCGTAACGGCGCATACCCGTCAGATACGATAGCAGGAACGTCTTCTCCGTGCTCACTGCGCGCTCAATTTCAATATTGCCTGGATTGAGCATTGAAATTCGATGATAAATTTCTTACCTAGGCGTGATATTTAAAATTAAAAAAAAAAGACTGAGTGCATCGAAATGTCACTGCGTGCAAATTTACCATTTAAACCACGCTCAAGGTTCAAATACAAAAGTTATTTAACGATGTTTTGTTAATTATTCTTCCAATCATCACGTTATTAGAGGCGAAATATGTCCTAATCGCCGAAGAACCTATATGCAAACAGACTTGTTCATTACACTCAAGCATTTTTTTAATAAAAAATTGTATGGTCTGAAGAAAACACTCTGTATCAACGATGGCTCAAGGACAATGCATTTCACAAGTCGCTTTTGCAGTGTCTGCACGAAATGCTCCTCCATGCTTATATTTATTTATTTCCCACATTATGCCGCTTGGCCACCCAGTCGAATAAAAGAAGATGTCTGCTGACATCTTTTTTTTTTTTTCATAGGCGTATAGGACTGTACTGTGGCTTTCCCACCGTATGAAGGGAATTTTTTTTTTCATTTTCCTACATAATTTTTTATACTCTTGTTTCTGCTATGAGAAAAGGAGTAGCCGTTACCATTATAAGGTGACTACGTCTCCTTCTTTTATTTTCATTTCAATAAAAAAAAATGTCTGCTGACTTTAATATTTGAGTGCAGCTGCAAGCGTCAATTTATTTTCTTTCGTGGTTTCTGGTACGACAAAGTTGAGGAAGAGGGCACCGTATGCACAAGAAAATATCTTACAATAGAATTGTTCATCAGAGAAAATTCCAGTCAATGATCATGCTGGATGTCTCACTAGTGTAGGCGACCGGCCAATGGCAAAGAACACTTAAGAACCAAAATCTTTGCTAACTCAGCTCAACGTTTTATTAGTTCGTCTTAACGGGATTCTACTCGTTCACTTATAGACGCTGTAGGTAAAGTGCTGAAGTCGACATGTAGCTCAACAGATAACGCCAAGTTTCGCACGAAGAACTGCCCAGAGGGTACTCAATCAGGTGATTACGCCTGGCAACTTATTTCTATGCACAGTTTTTTTTTTCGAGCACGCCACGGACGTTCAGTGATTATGGCGCTTGCCTGAGTTCGTCTGTTGAGCACGATGTTAAAGATTCAAAAGCCTCCACCTTTGACTGGTATTACTGGGCGGCTTACGTAAAAAAAAAATAAAAAAAAATGTTTATGAAGTCAGCGCGATAGTGAACGTACGTACATACATGACGGGGCGGATGTATATTATCGTGCATTAAAGTGAACAACACTGTAATTCCACAAGGAATGTTGTACACTCACCCCTAATTTTGCGCAGCCGTTTGTTACTTTTGCAACTGACTCTTAGGAGGAGATGTGGACATGTGTCGGAGCGTCCACGAGTGACGTTTGGCTGTCATGTCATCGTAGGCAACTGCTAAAGTTTACTTACAGTTTTGACAATTTACAGAAACATCTCAACACGATTTATTGCGTAATATTCAGCATGAAAGACGCAAGTTGGCTGTAGACATCACGAAATGGGACGGCAGTGCCGTCCGTGGAGTTTTGTCGATGATTCGCCGATACGCTGCCAAATAAAGATGCCTGAAAAGTCGACGTGTGCCGAGTTTGAGAATCTGCTTACAGCTGCAAAATATAGCTAATAACTGACGTATTCTATAGATGACGCTATGTTTATGTATTTTGTCGATCGCATTATAGACGGCAGTCGTGCACTTAGCTCTGCGTATGCAGGTAGGTTTTACTACAGCAGCAGTTAATGCGAATTGGCGCCAGGTGCTTAGAGCTCGCCTTCGTGGGCAGCAGCGAATAACCTGCGAAACAAAGGTGTTTTTTTTTTTTTTAGAGTCAATAGGTTATTTCAAAAACGCCTTTGGCATGTAGCACAATTGCTGATGTACTGATGAGATGTACCCGTAAGAGATGAACATGATGATCGCGAAAAATCGAAATGCACATTCGACTGATTACTGAAGTTTCTCTAATTGACTTCTAAACTAAATGAATGTCGTAAGATATTTTGTTGCACCTGAGGAAATTTTATTCGGTGAATGAGCAAGAAATGTCCGCTCGCATCGAATTTTGAGAAATGACGACACCAGTTTCGAGATATGCGTTTCCAAAGCGTGCCACGAAATACCTTGGTGTTCCATTTATTGTTATGCTTCTACGCTTAAAAACTTAATTGGAACAACTGTGCATTTTGCGACAAGGTCGACAGCTCCTCTTTCAAAACTGGTGCCAGTTTCAGAATTTGCTCCAAGTGGACGTGTCTTCAGACCTCTCTGGTTTTATTTCAACAAGTGCAAAATAGGTCCTACAGTACTTAGTTAAAAAGTTAATTACTGAAATTTTTTATATTGTAGGTTATGCGTTTCGATTTCTTGCGTAAGTAATGTCCACCTCTTTTAGTAATCGAGCTCAAAAAACTATGTTTTAAAATTGTATTAATAACACCTGTGTACAGGCGCGGCCACTGTTATGCCCCAACCACTGGCACGCGCCGAAAGTTTCGGCGCGCGCTGGCAAGCGAACGCGCCGCTTCGCTTTGGCTGGAGGGAAAGGGCGCGCAACCACTGGAGACAAGCTCCGACGCGCGCCGAAGCTCGCTCCTCGGCTGCGCCGCACTGTTGCTGGACTATTCCGTCTTCATCCGTCAAAGTCCGGCCTAAAACAGCCTGCTGTAAACTAAGCTTGAAAGAATAAGTTAGTGATCTGTATGTGCTTTTAGATATAAAAAACACGTTTGAATAATGAATATACACCTGCCGCAACAGTTTGTTTTTATTTTTGAAGTAACAATAGTGTACAAAATATCGACATCAGCGCTCGCGCGTCGTCTGTCTGCAAGATCGCTTTGCAAACACCTGCACGACGATGCCATATATCAAAAACTGTTGCACCATTTCATTTTTTGGTAGCTTATTGCACAGCCAACTATGTAAGAATTAGGCGTGCAATGTATAACTGAAAAAAATCTGTGTTGGAAATATTGCCACGAAGTAGTGACTGTAAATAAATAGTGCCGGCTCAATCGCAACGATAGCGGCGAGCAATGTCGGCAATCGTAGAAAATCTCATCTGCGGGTCAAGCGCGTCGGTTTGCATACGGCAGTCGTCGAAAGTTACAGCTTATTCGCTGGTGCCCACGCGCCTTCCAGAAACTACAACACAATTCGTGTCGCGTATGCAATCAGATTAGCAAGGTTCGTCGACAACAGACAGAACCATCGACAACATTCGCGAAACTTCTGATACGTTCAGGCGCATCCTGCACCGAGCGATAACGTTTAACATTTTTTAGCCGGTGAAATACGGTAACCGGATACAGATAAAGCATCCGTGTCAATATAATTATGCTTGTTGGTGCATGAGAGAAATGTGAAAAAGTGGGTTCTGAGAAAATCAGCAAAACAGAATTGAAACACCTGTAGCACTCACAAAAAAAAAAAAAAAAACTAGAATAGCTAAAATGTATGTAATTCGTATCTTGTCTCCCCCCAATTCTGGATTCTGCCAAATCTAGCCCATGGAGCACCTCTATTATTCTAGGTTGTTTTGATGCATCAACACCGCATCCGGAGGCCTTCACATTGAGTGTATTGCTACAAAACATTTTCACAGTGTAAGGGCCATGTTCTATTGTAACTGGTTTCCACATATCAAGTTTGCCTTTCTTTACATTAATGAAATGACATACCGTCAGATAATACAAGCTTGAGAATTAGAGGGTTTTAATAGGAGTATTTCGTTGCCCTTTGCCAAGTCGTACTATTGAAGCACTTATTCGAATGTATGGGAGCAGCTCATTTGCATAGTATAAGAAATATATAAACAGGTTATTTTCACAATTTATACACTTCGTCACCACAAAAAGAAAGATTGCAGTTTATTGTTTTCAGCCTGCTATGATGTTTTGACTGAGAAAGATATATTCAATTTGTTCTGCTAGGCACGCAATAATTGCTGTGGCATATTATTTTATTGCACAACACTGCATACAGTAGCCAGCCATTATTAAAACTCAGAAGAAATTAATAGCACAATACATATGATCAGGCACATAGCATATTATTGCACTTTCTTAATTCATGCCAGAACGACGACCACAGGCGTCCTTCTCCAACAAGGTCAGCATCCATCGTGCCTCCTTACCATCGGGCTTCACACCCTCAGCACGTTCAACCTCAGCTTTGTGGTGTTTAAAACAACGTCAAGTGCGTCTTACGGTTCCAGAGACAAGAAAGAAGACCGTCCTGCCTACCTTGGCCTTGAAGCAAGCAGCTCTGGATTGTTTGCACACTTTCTACTTTGATCAAGTCCACATATATACGGATGGTTCTTCCACTCAGACCAGCTCCACCAGCGCAGTGGTTATACCATCACGATCACTAAGCATCCAATACAATATTTCTCACTTGACAACATCGACCGGTTCGGAGCTTGTTGCCCTCCGAGGTGCCGTTGATTATATTAATAACCAACCGGCTAATCGGTGGGCAATATTCTGCGATTCAAAGGCGGCCTTACAATGTCTTCTGTCATCTCTTCCTCGCGGGTCATGTGAACAACTCGTGTCGGAGATACGATAAATGCACCATCACATGATCATGAAAGGACACGACGTCGTGTTTCAGTGGCTGCCTGGTCATTGCGGTATCTCCGGCAACGACCTCGCTGACGAAGCTGCTAGGAAAGCCCACGAAGGAGCAACCCTTGTTTCTGTACCTTTATCGCGGGCCGACGCAGCCCGACACTTAGGCAAGCTAGCGCACTCTTTTGACATTGGAAAAGTGGCACACACCTGAATTCACTCAACATCAATTGCATTCCCTCGATCCCTCTATGCAACTGCGGCTGTTACCAGGTCTTCTGCGAAATGAGGAAACAGTGCTGTGCCGCTTACATTTGGGTGTCGCATTCACCAGTGCATATGCATTTTTTATTGGAATGGCTGATATCGCCGAGTGCGATGCCTGCGGTGTCGAGGAAACCATAGAACACCTAATGTGCTACTGCCCATCTTTTGAAGATGAAAGGCAAGACCTCTGCAGAGCTCTCAATCAGCTAGATGGGAAGCCGTTCACCTTGAACAAGATCTTGGGACCATGGCCTCGCATATCGCAGCTACAAAAGGCCACAAAAGCACTGCTGCGATATTTGAAAGATACAGGGTTGAGTCAGCGTCTGTGATCCAGACTGAGTGACCGACTGATATCCCCAGTGGACTTTCTCTTCTTTTAATCTTTCCGTCTCCCTTTCCCTTTCCCCAGTGTAGGGTAGCCAACCGGGCTCAGTCCTGGTTAACCTTCCTATCTTTCATTTATCATTTTCTCTCTCTCTTCTTAATTCATGCCCTTTTTTTAATTGCACGAAAGCTACTTCACTAAAATAGTATACTAGTACATACTTAAAAAGCACAATTTTATACTACGATAATAATCAATCATTCAAATTTTTATTGTAGTGCCCAGGAACAGCTAGAGAGCCTTCGTACTGGTGCACTTAACGAGCACTATGTGAGACAAAATGTAGAGAAAACATGAATGTAGTAGACAAAAAAATGGAAGATAGAGAAACAAATAGGGAAAAAAGGAAACGCGGAAAAGTAAAAGGGAGTTAATCCTACGTGATTATCTACAGATACACAAAACACAGGAAATCAACTCTGAAGTATGTTTTGGAGTCGAGTCTTATTAGCACAATCTTGTAACAAGCCCAGGCAACGAATGTGGAATGCTACCTGGTATACTGTTGCGGCACAAACAAATGCATATGATCAAGAAGCTTTAAGGAATGTATAATGTGATGGACCACCTTATACAGGAACAAAAGGTGCAATTAAGACTTGAATCTAGAGGTGCGAGTTGAAGTATATTTGAGAAGGCTCAACTGTGGTCGCCAGAATGGCAAAAGTGGTGCTTGAAGATAGACATCAATTTATTCTGGATGCGTTCAATGAGGTCAGAATTAGATTTGCTCATTGCACCCCTCTCCTACAGAGGCATACTCTAGTAGTTGGAGGCACACAGCAGAATTTCAGAAACACAACAGGTGAGTGGAAATCATGCAATATACGGCATGCAATTCCAAGAGCGTGAAGGGCATCTTGTGTAATCATCTATGTGAAGAGAAGCTTAGCATTTTGTCGAAGTACACACAAAGATCTTTCATTTCATCGACCCTAAGGAGTGGAGCATCACGTAGGGTGTATCAAAATTTCACATGGTGCGTTTTGTGCATATAACTTAATGCCATAGTGTTGGAAGCATTTAAGAGTACTTATTGCTTCTGCACCAGTTTGAGAGTGAAAAAATGTCTTTTTGGAAGTCGATGCAGTGGTGAACACTCTTGACAGTCTGAAATAGTTTTACGTTGTCGGCACACAAAGTCATGCTGTTCATTTATTAAAATGCTCTTAGCACTAACAGAAAGCGAGGAATCCCATATCGATTCAAACACCTGACGCACTGAAGAGGATAGATATAGGTC
Organism: Dermacentor andersoni; assembly: GCF_023375885.2. Classification (NCBI taxonomy): domain Eukaryota; kingdom Metazoa; phylum Arthropoda; class Arachnida; order Ixodida; family Ixodidae; genus Dermacentor; species Dermacentor andersoni. The sequence continues at coordinate 333,902,683 of NC_092814.1, forward strand.
GGCAGTTAGTAACTGCACATCTAGCACCTGATTTGTGCATGGGCAATGTTCATGCTACCTTCCGAGTGCTAGAAAAGGTACTAGACTTTAGGGAACTATTGAAGATGCTTGTGAGAACGAGGAACAAGTATGCTTCCATACGTCTTAACCCTTTCAGACACCACTTTATCCCGTTGATTGAAAAGTTGCTTTCACCACATCTCTTGCATCCTCAGAATCGTAGAAAGTGTACAGCTGCAGCAAATATTAAGAATTTTCATTTGTTTAGCGAGTTTTGTCAAGTTTACAAAATTTCGACTCCATGCGAAAACTCACTACAGGAACACAAAATATGAAAACATGTACTATTTCGTGTTTTGAAAAGCTTGAAAAGCACTTATCCAGCCACTTGACAATTATGCCTGGTGCACGACATTGTAAAAAACAATGAAAGAAGTGAACCCGCTACATACAACATACTGACACAGAGTAACAACACCCAGCCGTCTACCTTCCCACTCATTTTGTTAAAACATTCTGCACATTATTCAAAATTGCAGCACAGTTCCAATAATAAGTGTTTCAAGATGCATGAAACACATTTTAAATACCATTACTTTCATCAGTGCTTTTGCTATTGATGCACGCTCCTGCTGTGCCCAATTGTGTAGACAGCATCTCAAAGGGTTAAGCTGTGTGGAGGAAATACCATCAACACCACAAGAAAGGGAAAGTTTAAGGCAAAGTTTAAGGCACTTCATATACTTGGAAACGAGGTTTTCATTGACTGTTAGCATACACTGCGCCAGACTGAGAAGGAAGGTTACTTGAAGCATATTCCACACCATATAGCAAACAGAAATGTTCTGCAAAGGCATCAGCAGTGTTCGAGACAACACCACTATTTTCATGAAGAAGACGTACATCTTTGGCACTCCTTTTAGAAGAGAGTGCCCACAAAGCTCCAGAAATATTTTGAATTATGTGTCACACTGGCTTCAACGCAATCAATGTGGTCAAAGTGATGATTCTAATAATAATAATAATAATAATAATAATAATAATAATAATAATAATCTTAGTGGTAACTTGGCACACTAGACTAAAAAGAAGGCTGATGCCTGTATGTTAGAGCATCTGATAACCAGCCATCTAAAGCAGGAATTTGCAGGATGCAGAAGACACTTTCTCCCCCTCCACGTGCACACACACTTGCTCAATAACACAGCACGGCACACACGCACACATTCGACAGGTGCACAACACACAGGAGTGCCAATGAAGTCTGGTTCCAAGGAAGGAGAATCCAAATCGCCAGGGGGGTGGAGAGAAAGCTCTGCATGCCAGATATAATCATGGAGTTGTGGTGTCGGGCCATAGAGGCATGATGAGGGCTCAGGCTGTGCTGACCACTTGTTCAGACGAACTGAAGAAAGATTAGTGCTGTCCAGAGAGACGTCAAACACCTTGCAGTATAGACTAGTGCAATGTTGCGTTGGTATTGCAGGGTGTGCTACTTGATGGGTTTGAGGCAACCCTCTAAGGCTGGCATGAGCTTGTGACAACCGAAAAGACGGGAGTAAAGGGTGCGTATTGTTCGGCGCTGAACAAGCTTAAGTTTGTTAGCGTCGCGAGTTTGGTACGGGAATTATACTGATGAGCAGTACTCAAGTCGTGACAGAATGATAGAAGTGTAGAGTGCTCGGAAAACCTTAGGTCATCAGGGAAGGGAGACACGGGACACAAACCCAAGAAAGGGTCGGTGCTTATATACATACAGTGCTGGTGACATATGCGGAAAAGTTGAGAGAACAGCTAAATGCTACACCCAGAATGGGAAGGGCCCGAACAGTCTTTATAGAAGTGCCTCCAAGGAAGAAGGTTGGACGTGCAGCAGTTTCGTTGTGGCTGATACGCATGGCAGCACTTTTTACGGTGCTACTACAAAGTTTGATATTGTAGGCCCAGTCGTTCACCTTTACGCAATGTATTTATTGTAAGCACATATGCTGTGCATCGGCATATTGTTGTTGTGGAAGCGTTAACTTGTTAATCAAACACATTCTGCGCAGATGCATTAGTAACTTGGTTTTGAGTAGATCTTTGTCCTGACTACAATTTATAGTATCGCAGCAAGAAACATTTTACTAGAGGCTGAAGGGATTCCAGGAGTTTAAGCATACTGACTGAATAAAACACTGATGACACCTTTTCACCTTCCCCACAATACACTCACACCATCTACACTTTCCATAAGCAAAAAGTGAGATAAAAAATCAATTACAGTTTCATTGACTCAGTACTTGCTGCTTCTGAAGCGGGCATCGAAGCAATCGTGGTATACGCTGCTACATGCATAGGTCTTGCATGATGCAGGTCCTGCTATGCACTGCACACAGGGCACACGTTGCAAACAGATAATTTCTTTTGCAGTGCTCAACTATAACGACACACTGACTCAAACATGACTGCGTTGTCACGTATGCTTCAGTGCGTCAGTGTTCTTGATTGCTACACGAGCGATTTATGCCCAACTAGCCCAAAAGACGGACGCACTAGAAAGAAGTGAGTGAATGAGTACAGTGAACTTGTACTGAACTGGATTCACATGCCGAATAGAAGAGCGCAGTGTCAGCTGAAACAGGCGGCACGGCTGATTATGTAAGTACTTCCAATAGTTCGGCTACTAGTGTATTTCGCTTTCGGAAGTTATCTTTACCACTGGAAACAGCGCAGAGCTTGCCCGTTAAACTTGAGTCAACCGACACCACACGAAACACGCCGTGGTTGACCAACCCAACTTCCACACGGTTCATTCAACATATCACAGGTCACACGAAGTCAAGAGTGCCATATTTTAAATCACTGCAGCACCAAACGGACCTGAAAATTCATTTCATTCGACAGAATTTCTCAGGTGAGTTCGTTCACTCGCCAGTTACGAACTCGATGGACGCGCTAGGCCTACGCGTAACGTAAACAACATCGGCGATAGGCGAGTGTTGATGATCCAGACTTCGGAGCTCGTAAACGTGTTTCCATTCGTTTTGAGCACAACAAAATGCACACACACAACAAGCACAGACGTTGCGGCAATCTTGATTCGGTTGGCTGTTTTAGCAGACGATCGTACCGAGCCCGGCGGAACCCAGTGGGCAGGTTGGATTAGTCGGCGTCGTTCGAAGTCGCTTCGGATCCACGTCGCACTGCCACAACCCACGGTCGTCGGTCGGTCGGTCGTGTCGTTGTCGGCCTACTATTACAACACTGTCTTTCAGGAACACTGTCGCGCGCGTCGTGCATCCAAAAAACTCGGACGATCGTCGGTGCCGGCGCCTTCGCACGGTCGGCCATTACAGGCCTAGCAGCCGGAGGCTCCGCAGCCTACGATTGGTTGACGCCTGCGAGGCGTCGCAGCCTCTCATTGGTGCACGCCGGCGCTGCTTCGCCGCGCGTCGGCAAACTTCTAGCATCGGCAGTAGACATAATCGCTACGCGACGTTCCGCTTCGGCGAGTTCCCGACCAACGCTTTGACGCATTTGACCCTTCGGCGCGCGCCGAAGCTTTCCGGCGCATGCCAGTGGTTGGGGCATTAGAGGTAACATGGCGCGCGTGGTCGCGCTCCTCGGACCACCAAGCGGGCGCCGCGCGAAGTATTGCCGCGCACACGCAATCACAGGCGGAGTTAGCTGCGCGTCGTCTGCTACAGTTCCTCCCACTGAGCCATATGCGCTCTGGTACAAAAGAGTGTAGCCGTGGTACTCGAAAGGAATGAAGCTTCATTTGCAGTCGTGGTCTGGGCTTCTTCGTGCGTACCATATAATAAATCTGAAGCATAGATTTATAAATATGCCTTGTTTGTTGTGTGATTTTTTACTTCCTTAGCAAGAGAATTCTGAAATCGACCCTCTGTGACAAAAGAGACCTTTTAGAAGTAAGAGGTGCAGTTAAAATTTTAGGTGTACAGCGTGCCTGCGTGCTTTCATAGCTGATTTAGAATACTACCTGTTGACGCACCATTGCAACAGGGTTTGGGTATTCCAAAGCGCCCGCGCAATCTAGGTTTCGCCGCTCGTGGCGAAGTGGGAGGAAAAAAATATTTGGGGTTTTACGTGCCAAAACAACTTTCTGATTCGGAGGCGCGTCGTAGTGGAGGACTCCGGAAATTTTGACCACCTGGGGTTCTTTAACGTGCACCTAAATCTAATAGCGTCCTCGATCACCTTGCCCCGGGGTTGCCTCGAAACCAGAATGGTGCGCTTTGCCCCGCCGTGGTGCCGCACTGCGGAGCGTCAACATCGAGGACAAAACTGCACCCTGTGCAGGGTGCTTGTATGCAGCGCTACTGTGCCCCTGGCGCGCAAAACGTGCGCGAACACGCGCGCGCATATTTTATTGTTTGCAGATGCTGAGCATCTGCGGCAAGCGCTCGAACCTTGTCAAACTGCGTGCTCCGACATACCTGGTTGCAAGCAAACACCAATGGATTTTATAATTAATCCTGACGACCCGTTCAATGAACCTGTCCACTTTCGGCCGCTCTGCACCACACTGTTTTTGGACGAGGTCGAGCAGCATGTCGTCTTCGCTGTCAGACGAACTTGAAGAATGCTCATCGATTGCGGCAACTAGCAGCGCTTCCTTTCTCATTGTCGACAAATCCGCTGGCTAACTCCGTCAACTCCGTTGCAACGTACCGCAGCTATCGGGCCAGAGCGTCCGCGGTTCTGCAGTCGGCAGTACGCGCGCACGTCGCGCGTCCCGCAGTGCTTGCTGGGATTGCACTCCGGCGCACCGCCGATTTTCTCGGTGCGAGACGGGGCAACGGAAAACCGCTCCAACAGGGTGTGCTTCCGGTGATCGAGGATGGTCAGTGCGCACCGGTGCGGTTGATCGAGGATGAAAGTGCGCACCAAGGCGCCCCGGTGCGCACCGGTGCGGGTGATCGAGGACGCTATAAGTAAAGCGGGAGGAACCGTAGCACACGACGCGCAGCTAACTCCGCCTCTGGCACTGATTGCGCTTGCGCCGCAATACTTCGCGCGGCCCCCGTCGTGGCACTCTGCGGAGCGCGGCCACCCGCTCCGTGTTACCTCTAACAGTGGTCGCGCCTGTACATGTTCAACCATTTGTAAGCAACCGCAGGGAGGGAGAAAGACCGGGAGAGAAAATGGGGGCAAATGCATACGACGGATGTGGCAGCGCGGTTCAAGGATCTTTGCCAGCAAAAAATCATTTCACGTCAACGGGATCTAACACGAGGCATAGTAGATGACGAGGATCGTCGCAACGGTGCCAGGTGCAGACTGGTCCGAGACCCCCTCACATCCGCAACTTTTGCATGAAGGTGGGCTTCCCATCCCAGTGAACAACTAATGGACAGTGCGAACACCACACCGACTCACAAGAGATACAATGCATTGCAGCAGACTGGCCCAACGGTCGACAATTCGCAGGGAACAGTTCGAGAGGCGGGGGAGTCCCGGTTATCCAGCCTACATTGTTGCAAGCCAATGAAGTCATTTCTCTTGCAGCGTCCACTCTAGAAAGAGTTGTTCAAACTGCCTGAGTAACGGGGCGCGTGGACCGAGCGGCACCGTCAGCTAATTCTTACCAACAATGATGCAATGACCCGACAGCCAGTGAAAAACGACGTTGTGGCTCCAGTCGAGAGCATGTTGGTAAGGCTCCCGAGAGTTTTGGACTCATCACAAACGACGGCCGCTTTTGTTGATAGCTCGTGCGGGACGTAATTACTCGTGGTCAGCAGTGCACCAAACTCGCTCGCCGATGAGTTTCTGGGTGCTGGGCGCTGCAAAAGTTGTCGTGACTAATTTCAGAGCAATGATAATGACACCCGAGCAGCTTTTAGGGTGAAGCAGTTCGTCTGTTCGTCAGTGTAAATATGCACGCAGTCGCCGTACCCTTCTTGCAGCATAGGCATACACATTCGCCTTAGAACCAAGGCAGTCATCTCGGCCGTTTATTGAATGACCGGAATGGTGAGGCGTACAACATGCTCCGTACAACAGCTTTAATCAATAATGCCAAGTGGAAAGAAGCATATCAGTACCACGTAACTCAGCCGAAAGTGAAGAAGCCTCGCAAAGCAATGTTAACAAAAAAGACTAATTAATTGAGGGCTTTCGCCACAGACATTTTACACGTCCATATGAACTGATTTTAATGCTGTAAGAAAATCAGAACCTGTGTTTCAATTGCTGCGTCTGAAACGTACTCGAAAGTTGGGTGAAGTCATTATTTTTTTTTCTTGCCATTGCATTCTTCACAATGCCATCATTATGATATTAGCCCAGGCTGTAACGTGCGTAGGAGGTTTTGGTTGTTTACACCTCAGTGGTAATACGGGCCAAGCGGCAAACAGCAACTATGTGTCAGCTTATATGTGCAGATGAAACTCGTGGCCTGTTTTCTGTTCACGAGTCATCCATCCCTTCGTGTATTACTGAAGCTGATGACACAGACAAGGCTTCTCGGGCGTCACATGAAGAAGCGCAGTGCCTCTCGATTACCCTCTAGGAGAGACGCTGCGAGAGAGCGTCGCCTTGTTGCAGGCACGCACTGTTTAGCTGAGTGGAATACCGCACATATAAGGCCGAACCAGACTGCACTGACTAAACCATTCAATACAACTCATGCCTCCACCCAGACTGCACCGACGCGAGGTATCTTTTCTGTGTCGGTTGTGGTGGGGAGCTGCCTTCAAGAACTCGTCTTATTCATCACTCATTGAAATGGGTGAAAGACCTGCATGTGATGTCTGGGACTGCGATGAGAACATTGACCATCTGTTGTGCCACTGTCCTCAGTTATGCATACAAAGACAATCATGTAATAGAGCCGACTAGATGATCGTCCACTGAGCGTTCAGATAATGCTGGAAGACCGTGCCTACTGACCATCGGCACCAGAAGGCAGTAAAGACACTGTGCTTTTTGAAAATCACTACCTTGTATAAGTGCCCTTGACTACGTACCGCTGTTTGCGCACGTGAACACAATGACTACCTTCCTCTCTCTATCTCTCTCCTTTCTATTTTTCTATTCCACTTCACCAGCGTAACGTAGCAAACCAGACACCTCTATAGCTAACATCCCTGCCTTGTTTCTTTCTTTTATCTCTCTTTAAAGATTAATTTCTCTCCATCCAGACGAAGCTGAGTGAAGATAAAAAGAAGAGGCATGAGAGAAGACCTTCTTTTAATGCTTCCTGCTTCATTCGGACGAACTAATCGTCGCTCCAGGATCAGAACGCGAAAAAAAAAAATAATAATGCAGGCTAGAATGACATTTCCTTTCCTTCGCTCACGTGCACTCAAGTCTGTCGTCTCTTTTTCCAATTTTTTAGATACCCCCACTTTTCATGGCACGCGTAGGAGAAGGTTCTAGTCTTCTAAAAGGTTTATCACGGACTCCATGTAGCGATTTGCGATTCCGACTGACTAAAGAGATGAACGTGCCTCTTTCGGGTGAAAACGACCTACATGGGGAAATTCCTTTCGAGACAACGAAGACCATTTGCTGAACCGGATGACGCGAGTGGGCGCTACGTGGAGTTTTTTTTTTCGTTTATTTTGTTATTGTTTGATCTTGCTCTGCATCCTATACCTCTTGTTCTTGGGACTTAACAACTGCATTTTATTTCTCCCGTTACTGTCTCCTTCGGTGAGGCATCAGCCTCGATGGAATTCTTTGAAAGTGACACCGAGGTCCGCTAAATCCCCTTCATGAGCCCCTTTTGCTTGTTTGCTCTCGTAAGAGACATTCACAGTGCAGTTTACAATATCATTTTGTATCTACGCTACCCTAAATAGTGTTCACAAGCAAGCATTATGGGGAAGTTTGCTCGAGATTTATAGCATTTTTCTTTTTTCAATGGTCTTCGTTAGGAGGCTGAGCTGTCTTTATTTGAAACAATGTTGTACCATACTCCGTAACGCTATATCATCATGACATTTTAAAAGGATACGTGCGTACATTGCCTACCCTGCTGTTTGTTAAGCCTGCTTTCGCCATCAGTGGCGGCTCATTGAGTATGTCGTTCTGCTGCTGACAACACTAACGCGGATCGGACTCCTGGACGGTCGGAATCTGAGAGGGGCGAAGCACAAAAACGTGCGTCTACCCAGCTCCTGGTGCACGTTAAGGAAACTCTGGTAGTCAAAAATTAATTAGACCTCTACTGTGGCGTGTCTCATGAAGCCCGTGTTGCTTAACTAGGGCATTACGGTAAATGAACGGATCAATCAACCTTTCTTTCAATAAGCGAATAAATTTAAGTAAAGCTTTTTAGTGATTCTCCGGTTATTTCTTTTTCAATGTAGCCCCAATTTTTGGGATGCAATCGAACCACGATATGGCGAACCTCGACGTAACGAAATTCGCTGTGTAACAAACTATTTTCATTTCCCCATCTTAGTTGCATTGAAAACCGTGTATTTTCTTTTGCTATTTAACGAACTAATTTTGTTACACTGTTTGGATTTAACGAAGCTTTCGGCCATCTCAAGCATGAACTTGGAGCCTGTATGGCTTGTTAACCTAGCAAAAAACTATAAGAAATGCCTGCCTAGACAAAAGTTATTTCAAGTGTCCTTCTGCATGGAGAGCTGGAGCGGCAAAACCACCGTCAAAGCGCGCGTGCTGGCACGCGGCAGGCAGGAAACATTCTGACCCATTTGTCGCATTGTTAAACAACTTGCAGCGGCAGCAGGGCGCGCGGCAGCTCAGAGCACTCGGAGAAACGTGAAACCTGACGATGCCTTCTACGCAACAGGGACGGGGAGGGAGTGAACGCATGGTGACGTGCTCAAGCACTCAAGCACGCGATGAGGGGTAGGGGGGGGGGGGATCAATGCGGGCGTCTCATCTTCTGACGAGTACAGGCTATATCTTGGAGGTAATCCCTCCGCGGCAAGTGTCGAGCCGAAATGGTTGATGCCTCCTTCACGCGCATTTTATTGTTCCTACGCGTCTAGTGTTGACGGTCGCATATAATCTGAAGTTTCAAAGACACGGTGTGAAGCGCTCGAGTTGCAACTGCGAAGTTCGTACTGATCGAGTGCGATCTGTTAATGTTTGCCTGAGCATGCGCGACACCGATAAAACTACGAACTTAGCTAACCTTTGTCCCTCTGCTATCGTCGTCAATTACTGCGCTTTTCTGTCGAAACTGTGACTTTTTTTGTTGTTGTTTTGGCTCAGGACGAATACCCGCATCTTTTTCCACTTTTGTTTTTTTAATTTGAGGAGGGCGTAGACTGGGCGCGCTAAGCGCGGTCAGGCACGGCGTCCAAGATTTACGGCAGCGCGAGACACAACGGGCGCAAATCTGGGACGCCGTGAGCCCCGTCGATGCATCGCTACCGGTGCGATTTGCATTATGGCCCGACCTTCCTGCAATTTGTTTATAAGCGCTTGCTAACAAGATACTACCCACTATGAATGTTGTGGGAATTTGTGAAGTTGTTTTTAGTGTTCAAACTTTCAAACCTCGAATTAACGAAATGCGAGATTTACCCAAATTTTTGTCACAATTACAACTTTGTTATATCGAGGTTCGACTGTATTCATAGCACTGTGCAGTGAATTTTTCTACAACCAAAACACCTTGGCGTGTAGGCAATATCAATGTGTTATCTACAACGAACATGTCCTTTTAGAATAACAATTCTTTCAAAATTAATTAAAGTTGTACGTTTGGGAACATTAGTTCCGATCACCTATTTGCAGACTTAACTTATTCACAAAGAGCTTTGTCAAACGGACTTGTTTCCAATAGTCCTTCTGAAAACATATCCAATTTAACCCTTTAGAAAATGTATATCACATCGACAATAGTGAGTGCGTTCGTGCGTTCGTGCTGGAGGACTATGTCATTCCAAAATCCTTCATTCAATATAACAATACGATAAATAAATTAAGTTATTTATGCCTGACCGTATACTAAACGTAAAGTTAGCCTGGTGATTGTTGCGCTCCGAAGACCCCATCTGTATCTAAGGCGGACACAGGCCTTATGAAAAAAATGCCGTTCTTTTTTTCTTCAGCACCGCGGTGAATCGAGGGAGGCTGAGAAGCGTTTGCTTGTGGTTACGAGTTCTCTCCTTTTGTTGACCTAAATTCTTGGATAATGTGCAGAGCACGAGCGAAAAGTAACAGCCTCCGAAGAAGTTGAAATAGAGGTGAAACTACGGAAACGGGTAGAAAACAACGCTGTACAAAATAAAACTCATGCATAAGTGATTGATCGGGCTTTGTTCTTTCTGCGCGCCACCTAATTAGTGTTCTCGGAGTACCTTATGAGCTCTTGCACCTTTGAAACGCGGGGTCTTGTTTAAGGTGAACTTTCCTTCTTTTAGGTTCTTAGAAAACTCACTACACTCAATTAGGGCACTCGGAAGTCGGCCGAGCTCCTGTACGAATCCTTTCTTCTAGTGACTCTATAACAAGGAGCAAGTCTCACTGAAACGCCATTGCATGTTTTTAAGCCCTTGGGGAGGCTAGAAGTTATTTAGGAATGCAGCTGGGTCGTACCGATTTAGCCCGAAATTTGCATTTTGCTGACGGCCGTTTGAGAAAGCCGCTATTTCTAGAACGAGGCCGCATGCGTTTCTTTAACAACGCCCCCAGCGGCGTACATCTGCATATGCATAAAACGTGCCATACGAATAGCAAAACCGCTCTTTATGAGCGACTCGGACATTTCTAAACATTTGGTTGCATGGGCAACTTTCAGAATCGCGCATTATCAGTCTATATAATGCGCTTCTATCGTTGAAAATCGGAATTTGTTTATTTATATTTCTTTATTTATACTGTACGGCTCTGCTTCCGCGCGTCACGATAGGACGTTTGCGTGTGAGTGATACATACTTGGCTCTTTTGACTATCCACATAATTGTACAGCAGGCTATCCTTGATCTATGGTATATTTCGTTCCAAATACATTTTTGCGCCTGCACTTTCTTTTAATGAGGTAGCATTCTGTAAGCGGGGCAGCGCCGCTACGCGAATGGGAGATTTCGTCAAAAGCCGCTCCTTCACAGGGCGTGGGTCATCGCTCTCACCCTGGCTCGACTGCGGCACGCTATGCACGCACCCCGAGGGAGAAAGAACACCGTTATTGTGGACATTGCCGGAGGGTGCTGTCGCCGAAGGTCTGCAAGCCGCTGGTCCTCGACTCGTTGTGGCGGGTGGCGCCATTGCCGCCGATCGCTTCGCCAGAGCTCGCTTCTGCGCAGTAAAGGCACAGAGTGCGCTAAGCGAAGAAGGAGAATTGAGAAGCAGGCATCCCGGCCTACGAAGGCCGCGTGAAAAGCGCTTCAAGAAGGGAGAGAGAGAGAGATAAATTTATAATAAAATAAGAGCTTGGAGGTTTAACTTCCACGGGAGGTAGAAATCTGTAAGCCTGCCTTATTCAGCGGATGGAGGCGTTGCTGTACAACGCTGATTGAGAGAAGGGCGTAACCAACGTACATGTTTTCATCCCTTTACTGCAGCTCCTGCCAGATTTAAGTGGTCAATGCTGCGTAACCTGTTATAGCTTGTTTCATGAACAATGAAACTCGTTACATGTAACTGGTTACTGAAAAGAGTAACTGAATTACACTAAGTAATACCGAGAAGAAAAAGGCTATCTTTAAATCACGAACTTACCAAAAAACTGTAATTGATCACGAGTAATTAGTTGCACGTAATTTGTTACGCACAAGACTATCCACCACCGACAACGGCATCTAAACATCGCGCGCCTCATAGTTGATGCGCTACAGGACGAAAGTCGAATGGAAAACAGCCCGCACGAGACGTGGCGCGGCCGACAGTCATCTCAACGCGCTAACCTGCCCTTGACGCGAGAGAATTATGCTTGCGGTTGCGACCTGATGGTTGGGCATCGGGCTGTTGTGCTGGCAGAGCGAGGTATTACTGCACTATGGGACACCTAATTACTTTGTTTTCTGCGTAAGCCATCGGACAAAACAACATTTGCAGCCACGTTTAACAAAGTCCGAAGCAATTCGCTAAGAAAGCTTCGCTTGAATATATATATATATATATATATATATATATATATATATATATATATATATATATATATATATACAGTCGGAAGTTAAGGCAGTCAAGTTGATGATTTCGCACCAGACCGCAACTAAACGCATAGTTCGGTCGTCCCAACGTCAAGGAGGTCCCTCAGACGATAGCCGCGTGCGTCATGTCGTCATCAACGTGCACCTGGGTGAACGTTTGCGCAAAAGCACATGCGCGCGTGGCAGTTTCAGTGTCGAAACAGGCACAGGAATCAAAGGGTCCAATAGTAGTCAACCTTGCCACTGGCTTTCACGTCCGTACACCTGTCGTCGCCGTTCTTCCCTCGACAAACATCGCCTTCGTTCTCGTGACGTCGGTGCTGCGTCGACGTCCTCACAGTGCGCATTCGCGCGTTACTGCTGCCACCATTTCAGTGCAGCTTGTGAATGGTGTCGTAATTGTGGTGAAGGCATTTATGGGGGCCTACGGCTTCGTCAAAGTTTCAATCTCGGCACCTTTTTTCCCCTGGTCTCCAGCATTATGTGTGTTGCTTTGACCCAGAACAAAATGTAATAGTATTATTACTACAAATGAGACGTGCAGGGAGTACAGCAAGATATGGCCTTCACATATGGTGCGCGTTGTAGCGCTTTGTTGTATTCGCGCGTTCTTTTGATACAGTGTTGAGACATTTTGTGGAATGCGGATATTATCAATAAAAGAATTATTATCGCGATATCAATTAGAGGGGTACCCTAGGCAAATTTTCGCCGTCACCGTGAGTTTCCGTGTAAAGTCAAAGTGCGATAAAATCCTATCGCCTCCTGTGGCGCCGTTTACTGTAGTGTGAGGGAAAGCGGGAAAGGGTGTACCGAGAAGAATGGTGGCTTGATGGACGCCGTCTTCCCGCTCACCTATTGTTGTATGCAAAAGGGGAGGGGTAGGGGGATAGCGCACTAAGCGGGAAGGAGGGAGGCAGAGGAGCGGGCTAGCCCTGCTAAATGTATGGATGGATGCTATCAGCGTCACCCTTGGAACGGGGTGGTGGGTTGCGCCACCAAGCTCTTGTTACTATATTGCCTAATGTCCTACCTATGTTAAAGAAGGAAAAAGGAAAGAAAAAAAGAAAGGAGGCAAAAGAAAAGAAGAAAAAAAACACGAAGAATTCCCCAAAGCAAATTTTCTGAACCCCTATCGTGAACTTTGTTTTTGAACGCCTCCGTTTTTGTCGTTTCCCTACTTTTCTTCCACTTGTCTTCCAGTCGCCTCTTACTAATCCCTATTGTGGACATGTTTACTTTCCCCTTGCTCTCACTGAACCCAAGAGCTTCAAGGAGGCCAGTGGCGCCTAAATAGACCACTGGGCAGATATCATCACATTCTAATAAAACATGCTCCATCGTTTCCCTAGCTTTACGGCATGGAAGCACATGCTTCTTCTTCCTTCTTATACCTCGATTTCTAAGGTATCCTCATCTCGCTTCGGAAAGTAATGAGCTCCCCTTTGAGCTATCATAAATAGATTTTTTCCATGATTTGCTTTTTTTTTGTCTTTAGTTACTCATGGCAGGTTTCCTTTCCATTGGTGCCATCCATGACATTATCTCAGCCTCTCTGATTTTCCGCTTGACATTCTTTGTTGCCATGTTGTTCACCATACAGGTCGTATACTTGCTGGTAAGTTTCCTAGTTCTTATCCTCCAGTGTAACTCAATGTTTTTCTATATACCTTAATCCTCTCCCAGCCCATTTAATTTCTTCCATATTCCTCAGTCATTCTTGATAATCAATTTTACTATGAGCTTCCCTCACTTCAAAACTTCTCCAGCCCATATCAGCCTGCACAGCTTCATTTGTAGTCTTCCCGTGAGCGCCCAAGGCGAAGCGTCCCACCGACCTTTGGTTGCATCCAGTCCTGATTGCACCTCTGATTTCAAAGCAACAAGCGCACTGCCAAATGTGATTTCTGGTACCATTACACCTTTCCACTTACCTCAGAGCACCTCGTACCTTTTGTATCCCCATAGCTCTCTGTGATTCATTATGGCTGTATTTCTCTTCTCCTTTACTGTTATTGTTCTTTCCAGTGCTTCCATATATCTATTGCCTCCGTTTGTCCATATACCAAGCTATTTATATTCTCTTACGCGAAGTATTTCCTGGGCCTGTATCGACACTGTCTGTTCACTGTTTTCATTGAATATCCTGACACCTGATTTTTCAACGCTAAATCTCAGACCTAAATTCTCGTCTTCCTGTCCACAGGTATTAGCCAGACGTTGCATATCACTTTCCTTTTTAGCTAGCAACACAATGTCATCCGCATAAAATAAACCTGGAAGCTCCTGTCCTACTACTCTAACCGCCTGTTTGTATGGGAGATTAGACCCGATATTGCTTCCCTCTAGCGTCCTTTCCATCGTCACTGTGTACACCATAAACAGCAGTGCGAATAAAGGGCACCTCTGCCTCCGTTCCTTTTTGATATATACTTTCTCCTCGCTCCTCATCCCTTCCCATTCAATGCAAACGGTATTTTCTAGCTAAATTGCTGTCAAAAGTTGTATAGAATCGTCATCCAAGCCTTCCCCTTCCATAATATCCTACAAAATGTTGCGGTCTACGTTGTCATACGCTCCTGTAATGTCTAAGAAGGCCACATATAGCGGTCTCCTTTCTACTCTAGAAATTTCAGTACACTGAGTAAGGACAAATAAGTTATCGTCCAGACGCCTACCTATTCTGAAGCCACTCTGAAGTTTTCCCAAAATGCTATTATTCTTTGCCCTGCCAATCACGGCCGCTCGCGCCTGATGTAGGAGGTAACCTGCGACGGTTACAAAGGCACAAGGGCCGAGAGGGTTTGTGGCTTCGTGTGCATTGTGTTCTCGCACACTTAGTTTTGGAGGTAGCGTAATGTCAAGTTTCAAAACGCGTGCGAGCTAAAGGCAGCTCGCCGCTTCTCGGGCTGTTGATCACGCCATGGAGCGCTCTGACAGCGAGGATCCGCGACTGTTGATTGAGATTTATTTATTTTTATTTATTTCTTTACACACAGTGTCTGTAGGTATTACAGAAGGGAGTCGAGGAAAAAAACGACATATTGTTATGATTTTTAGCCGCT
This sequence comes from Dermacentor andersoni, assembly GCF_023375885.2. Taxonomy (NCBI): domain Eukaryota; kingdom Metazoa; phylum Arthropoda; class Arachnida; order Ixodida; family Ixodidae; genus Dermacentor; species Dermacentor andersoni. Next base: position 333,917,840 of record NC_092814.1, read on the forward strand.
AGTACACACAATAACAATAATCGACAGCGAATTTAAACGCCAAAGCACCTGTAATGGTAAATAGGGAGGTGGGCAGGTGGTTCTATTCCTTCGATGTCCTTGGCAATAATGAATCAGAAAATTAGGTAGTATGGCAAAAAAAGGGACTTCAACTTTATGATGGTGATAAGTACAAAACAAATGAGGTGACTCATTACGAAGTTCATTTTTCAGATGTGGAATATGAAATACTCTTCTGGGCAGAGAAAGATTAGGAAGTGTGAAAATGTGTTTCGTCGATAATAGACTTCAAAACAGGGTATAATTTGACACAGTGAAACGCGCACTACGGCTTTGTACTGATTCTAATTGGTTAATAAGAAATTCTTTACAGGGATCCCACAAAGCACATGCATATTCAAGCTTAGACCTTACAAGTGTTTGCATAACGTTAATTTAGAATAGGATGGTGCCTTTTACAAGTTCGGGCATAAGTTACCTAACGTGTGATTAGCCTTCTTAACGACGTAGTTAACATTCATGGGTTTGACAAAAAGGTTATCAGTTAAGTAAACACCAAGATACTCATACGTAGTAACCTCGTATAGTACAGAGCCATCAGTGGGATAAAGTCGAGGGTTACAAGTAGAAGGTTTCCGGGAGACACTCATCACTTTACATTTTTTGACGTTCAAATGCATTTGCCACGTGTTGCACCAATCAGTTATAGCGTTGAGGTCAGATTGCAGTGCTGTAAGATCCGTGTAAGATGATATGCGATAAATTACGCAATCATCAGCATATAGCCTGATGGATGATTGCATTACGTTAGCCAGGTCGTTAACGTAGCCTAAAAATAAAAATGGGCGGAAGACAGTGTATAGAACACAGTGGCACATCGGAAGTAACTGGACAGGAAGAAGAGTCAAAATTGTTAGCTGTCACACATTGCATTCCATTAGAAAGAACATTTTCAATCCAGGCAAGAATGTTAGGGTCGATGTTTTATTTGCTTAAGTTTAAACGAGGTAGAGGGAGAAAGATAAGGTCAAACACTTTCTAAAAATTCAAAAATATACAGTCGACGAAACACACGTTCTTTCATCGTAATGAATGCATTAGACTCGAAGAAATTAAGTAAACATGAGTAAATAGTATATTCTAATAGTGTGCAATGAATGCTAATAAATGATATCGGTCTGTAATTATATGATGAATGAACGTCAGTTGTCTTGAAGCGGTACCAGTTTGCCCACCTTCGAATCACCATGTACCTGGCCAGAAACGATGGACTGAGAAAAAAGTTCTGTTAATATAATACGGGTATGTATTCTAGTGTTGTTCAAAAATTTCGAATTTATTCCGTCCGTTCCGCATGACGGAAGCAATTTCAAGTTTTTCATTAACTGCAACACACCAAAATAATCTATGAGCACAGATCGCTCGTGTTTGCCTGTGCGCACGCGACAGCATCCTTGCAATTGAGTTTGTAAGCGAATGTTTACTGCAATTTATACAGCCGGTAAAACTATATTAACCTTACGTCGTACAGCTGTCTAATGATTTCCTGTCGCAATTCATGCTTTGCCTTTTGGACGAAACTGTGGCTATGGCAGGGAAAGCGATAGCGGAGGAAGTGCAGGTCTGGTGTTTGTTATGCTAGTTCTGTTGGCGTGTTTATGTGATACGATTTCAAGGCATTTTGTGAAATGCGGATTCTTATTAGTAAATTGTTTATTATATTAGCGGACAGCTAGTGAAATGAGATATACGCAACACATGTTCGCAACCCATACGAGAATAGACATGGTGGAAAATTATTATATCGAATGATGGAATTAGAAATGTAGATCCATTTTATTTCCAGCACACAAGTTTGGGGTTCCCAGGCAACAAGCTGTAGCAGACAGCTTGACTGAACCTGGGGGCCTACAGAGAGTGAGTTTACAGTGGCATAATTTAGACGCGTTAAGCATATTATTTTTCATGAATAGGGGCCCAGTAGGTAGTAGTAGCTTGTGGTTGTTGTAGTACACAAGACTAAAGTACTATATGAAAGACGCGAATAAAAATTAGCATAATATATCGCCCCCTTGAGCCTAACTGGTATTTTTTTTCAATTCGCAGAGGCAACCAAGAGCTCTGCCTAATTCAATCGTGAGCTTATTAACGTCTGCGTTCGAAGACATTGCTTCTTCGAACCAAGCACCTAAAAATTTGCCTGATGCAACGCGCTACAGAGCAGTTCCTTGAAAATTCAGGGTAACTTCAGAGTCGCATCGTTTGTTATGAGGTTTAAAATAATGTACCTAGTTTTCTTAACCTTTAAAGTTAGTCTGTGGGTGTTCAGCCACTGTTCAAGTTTCATTAGGTGATTGATTCTCGTTGTGTTTAACCGACTTAAACTTTGTGCGGGGAAGAAAAATATTGGTGCGATCAGTATGTACGAGACCGGCTCCTGTAAATTAGGCGCAATCGTACGTCGTAAGTCATTAGGCTAGGCTTCAGTCAAAAATAATTTATTCGAATCAACGCTAACGAGTAAGTGGCATGTGCAAGCTGCATGTGCGGCCTGTTTGTCAGCATCCGCTGCCGTGTTATAAGCAGCGGACGAAGTGGGCGACTCTTGGAGAAGTGCAGCAGGAGTGTAATAATGCTCGCTGGCAACGGCACCCTCGACTTGTGCGTTAGCTGGTGCTGCCGTTGGCGCTATGGAGCAGAGCGCAGCTCAGTGTCCTCTCCTGATGGGCAGTGGAGTTCGTTGTCGATGAACAAATCGGACTTCAGGGAGACCTAAATTATTTAGTGGTGAAGGCAAGTTAGTTGTTGCGGTCTTCGTTGTAGATCCGTTCACAATAGATAACAAAGGTACGAATTTGGCCGGTACATAACGAATTCTTCGTTATGCGTGCCATTTCGTTGTAGAAACTTTCGTTATTGTAGAGGCTTTCGAATTCAGTTTGTTAATTACGCACGAGAAAGCTGCATCTACCCGTCACACTTTGTTGGTCAGCATACGCGGGTAAAATTGACGTAAAAATTTCATGTATCATTCGTTTTTCCAATCACGTCCTGCATTGCATTTGAAAGAATTAAAACATTTTCGAAACCAATTAAATTCTCGACTTAGGCGTGCAAGACGGGCTTATTATGCGCACCTTTTCTTAAATGCCACATGGCAGCGCCTTAATAAGGCATGAAGAATAATCAGTGATGTTCTTGGCCGTCGGAGCAAAACGAGCATTCCACACAGTATACTTCATGACGGTAGTGAATTAAGGGGTAAGACCCTTGCAAATACTCTTTATGAAGACCTCATTAACGCTCCCATTTCTTCTGCTTACCTCCTTCGCGCAGCAGCTTCGGGAACGGCAAATACTAGTATTATTACCACTAGCGTTTACTTCCAGCCTACCGAAGAATGTAAAGTGTGTACCACATTTATTTCCTTAAATAACAGAAAGGCCTTAGACATCAATAACCTACAATTAGGGCCCATTAATCACTGCATAACTTTCATTTGCCCTGCCCTTGCTCATATATTCAACTTAATGCTTCAATCGGGAGTCTTTGTCCAAGCAATGGAGTATGCTAAAGTTTCGGCAATATTGTAAGGCGGTAGTCCTAATGATCCGAACAACTATAGGCCAATTTCGGTGTTGCCTGTGTTTTCGAGGGCCAACGACAAAATTGTACACTGTCGTATGGTCAATTTATTCAATAAATTTGATGTTATAACTCACGCGCAACATCGATTTAGGAACCATAGGCCAACAGGAACAGCCCTACTGTCGATAAAGGAAAACATAATAAAACATAGAAAGGAATATCTATACGCGTGCGTTATTTATAGATTATGGTAAAGCATTTGTCTACCTCAGCATGACGTCTGAATAGGTAAACTGGAGTGTTGCGGAATACGTGGTAGCTGTTTATATCTGCTTAAATCTTATGTAAGTGACGGATTCCAGAGCGTGAATGGTAACATGTAGCCTTTCCTAATGAACAGATTTGGCATACCACAATGAAGCGTACTAGGACCGCTTTTACTTGTTGTCTACATCAATGATATTGTAAAAAATTATACTTAAGCTCAATTCATTATATATGCCGACGACAGCACTATCATATTATATGGAAATGATGTGCACAACTTAACAGTAGAATGTAATGAACCGCGTGAAAGATGGTCTACATGCTCCCAGCTAAATCAAATTAAAATTAATGCAACTAAAACTAAGATATTTATTTTTCACTCCAAGAATAAGTTACTCCAGTAAAACAATGCCATAACATTTGAAGGTCAAAATATTGAAATAGTTGTCAGTTATAAAATTCTTGGCGTTTATTTCTCTGCACACATATCTTGGGACATGCACGTAAATTATCTCTGTAAAAAGCTTTCTACTGGGACAAGGGTTGTATCACGATGTCGTAGTGTAGCCAAAGTGCAGATTTATGATGCATTAGTTAACGCACACTTATATAATTGCGCTTTAGTATGGCGTACAACCAGCAAAACCAACATAGATACAGTTCTTATGTTACAGAAGAAGATAATTCGCTATGTTGTGAATATTGGTTACAATTCAAGCACCAGGGAGGCGTTCCCTAAGTATAACGTTATTAGAATTGATCAACTATACACTTTTCGTTTATTACATATTACACGATATTCTTCAGAATTTGCTAGGAACTACATAAAACAATTAGGCTCCTTAGAGTGTCATCGCATTAATGTGAATACGAGAAATCCTGATATATGGTCAATTCCGCACTTGAGAATGCTCTAGCTATAATTTAGTTGTTAATACATGACCGAACAAATACAAACATATTGAGAATTTAGGTAGGAAAGAACTCCGCTCATACTTTGTTATTTTGTAACGTCCCCGACGTGATTATTATTAAGTCGTATAATGTCGATTAACATGATTAATGTCGATCCTTCTACAGTATATTATTCTGCCTTTGTGTATAGTTATGAGTATATATTGCACAACCTGTTTCGTTTTCTTAGCAAATGTTAAACTTCGAAAAATCAATCTCATGCTGCGCTGTACAGCTCCTGTTAGATTGTTTTGTATATCTAGTATTGGTATGGCAGTGTTGTATGAAATTCATTGTGCTAAAACTTTTTTCCAATGCTGGTAACTCGTCGTGATGGAAATTATGTTTCAGTATTTCCGTTCATGCGGAATTTCAGCTGTTGCTGGAATTATACGTGAATTATTGTGCATGTACACATACTGTTTGCTGTACCGCTGCGTTGTCTTTTCGGTCACGTCAAGCTAGGTATGTTGCTTTTAGTCCAAAATGATCATCCAGCACGTAAACTAGAGAATAAAATTGATTAGATTGATTTGATTCAACACAGGCTCGTTTGCTTCCACCAGCATTAAATGAAAAAATAAATTGCCTATATACGGGGTGTTTCAGCTAACACTTTCAAAAATATTTAAGGGTTGCCTGTGGCAGATAGCTCAATTCTAGTTCATGAGCTGGTCTACTCGCAGCGGCGAGCAATACTTGCACAGAAATTGAAATGCAAGATCGACGAATTAATAAAAATTCGCTAATTAAGTTTTTAGCTAATTACATTATGGCTCATATTGCAATTTACAAATTCTAGCCGTGGAGTTTCCAGATGACACCAGTTTCGAGATATAAATTCCCGAACTTTGTGGAAAAATGCATTGGCGTTCCAGCTAATTTGTTAACAAAACGTCGTTTCATGCGCTGAAGCACACAAGTAACTGGAACGCCAATGCATTTCTCCACAAAGTTCTGGAACTTATATCTCGAAAGTGGTGTCGTCCTGAGAATTCGTTCCAAGTGGATCTGCCTGGCGAAGTCCACTGCTAGACTTTGTAAATTCCAATATGGGTCACAAGATAATTAGCTGAAAAGTTAATTAGTGAATTGTTGTTAGTCGATATTGCATTTCAATTTTTCGTGCAAGTGTTGTCCGCCGCTTCGAGTAGGCCAGCTCATGAACTAGAATTGAGCTATCTGCTACACGCAACCTTCAAAAAATTTTGAGTGTTCGCTGAAGCACCCTGTATACGAGATGTTCAAAGTTACTTTCCGGGTTTAAAAAAAATGCGAAGAGGAGTACACAGAAACCATTCTTCTACGTAGGTTATGCGGCCAAGCGGTCGCAATCTGTGAGGATAATTGTCATCGTAATGTCAGTATTTATTTAAATTCGATAATTAACTTTTCATTTACTGCAGTTAGCATGCATGTTTATATTGAAAACTCAGAGGTGGTGCCATTTGGCGACTCTTTCATTTTGTACAATTTTAGTAACGCGCCTGTGTCCCGAGATATGCACGCCTACAATTTCAGCCCAAGCCGTCTAATCACGCATGCGAGACGGCGGCACCCGCTATGAGGCCCCTCCCTAGTGTGACGCAGCTGTTGCGTATGACGCTCCGTCTGACAAGAATGCGGGCTGACAGGCGACGGTGATTAATTTTCGTTCTTTGCCACCGCTTTCGTTCGTGACCAGCGAAACCGAGGAATGACTATGCGTGGCGGCTTGACAGAGCTCTTTTTCTGAAGCAACGACTTGCAGAGTTGGCGACAAAGCGCGGTGCCACCATACACGTACTGTCGAAGAAATCAAGTGCAGGATTACGATACTAGCTTTGGTTTCATTTATTTTTTTTTGCATTTCGGAGGCTCAAAGTCATGCAAGCGATAAGCATGAAACAAAGGTGGCAGCTGCCGGGCAGCACCTTAGTTGCCAGTGGTATTCCAGGAACGCTGTACCTGTCCTGTGTGATTTGAGGGCCATGCATTGCCTACTCCTGAAAAACGACTGTGAAATAGGGCGACTGTGAACTGGCGTGAGCAGTGCTCTTCATTGGTGTATGCTTGACAATATTTTTTTATTCTTCGCGGTTTTGCGAATGTGCCGAACAGATCAGGCATCGCCTTGCGTGCGCATCGAGTGAACCCCTGAGCTTCGATTATGTGCGTTTGCCTTTGCCACTGATTGCATCTACTAAGCTGGGCCGTTGGAAGAAGCAAGCCCTGCGCGGGGACCTTCTGCGTTGAAAAATGGCTGCTTCGTCTGGGTCGAGGTAATATTCTACGGCAGAAAAAAATGATGTAGTTCTATCAGTGGCGAAGATGAACGGCAATGCCTCATTAGCAATGAGTCTGTACGCCTTTCGCCATCCAGATCGGCGAGTTCCAACCAAAGTAACATTTGTTAGCATTTTGAGACGTTTTCGGACAACAGGCTCAGTTCACCAAAAAAGACAGCCCAAGAAGAGCCTCATTGATGAGGACTTTGAAATTTATGTCCTTGCCTGCGTGCAATGCGGGAAAAGCGTGCGAACCGTGCACAACGTTCTACAAAAGCACGAATTTCATCCATACCATGTGAGTCTTCATCAGGGCCTAAGTGAGGCAGACTTTGAAAAACTGGCAGACTTTTGTAATTGGGCCCTAATAAAAGTTGACCAAGATACGGATTTCGTACAAAGAGTGATTTCGACTGATGAGGCTCGATTTTGCAGGAACGGCACATCGAACATTCACAATGCTCACTACTGGACCAAAGGAAATCCTGACTGGCTGCGCCAACACAACCACAGAATTCACTGGGGTCTAAATGTACGGTGTGGCATACTTGGGGACATAATCATCATCATCATCAGCATCAGCCTGGTTACGCCCACTGCAGGGCAAAGGCCTCTCCCATACTTCTCCAACTACCCCGGTCATGTAGTAATTGTGGCCATGTCATCCCTGCAAACTTCTTAATCTCATCCGCCCACCTAACCTTCTGCCGCCCCCTGCTACGCTTCTCGTCCCTTGGAATTCAGTCCGTAACCCTTAATGACCATCGGTTATCTTCCCTCCTCATTACATGTCCTGCCCGTGCCCCATTTCTTTTTCTTGATTTCAACTAAGAAGTCATTAACTCGAGTTTGTTCTCTCACCCAATCTGCTCTTTTCTTATCCCTTAACATTACACCTATCATTCTTCTTTCCATAGCTCGTTGCGTCGTCCTCAACTTAAGTGGAACCCTTTTCATAAGCCTCCAAGTTTCTGCCCCGTACGTGAGTACTGGTAAGACAGAGCTGTTATACCCTTTTCTCTTGAGGGATAATGGCAACCTGCTGTTCATGATTTGAGAATGCCTGTCAAACGCACCGCAGCCCATTCTTATTCTTCTGATTATTTCAGACTCATGATCCGGATCCGCGGTCACTACCTGCCCTAAGTGGATGTATTCCCTTACCACTTCCAGTGCCTCGCTACGTATCGTAAACTGCTGTTCTCGTCCGAGACTGTTAAACGTTACTTTAGTTTTCTGCAGACTAATTTTTAGACCCACTCTTCTGCTTTGCCTCTCCAGGTCAGTGAGCACGCATTGCAATTGGTCCCCTGAGTTACTAAGCAAGGCAATATCATCAGCGAATAGCAAGTTACTAAGGTATTCTCCATTAACTCTTATCCCCAATTCTTCCCAATCCAGGTCTCTGAATACCTCCTGTAAACAAGCTGTGAATAGTATTGGAGAGTTCGTATCTCCCTGCCTGACGCCTTTATTATTGCGATTTTGTCGCTTTCTTTATGGAGGACTACGGTGGCTGTGGAGCCGCTATAGATATATTTCAGTATTTTTACATACGGCTCGTCTACACCCTGATTCCGTAATACCTCCATGACTGGATAATTGACTGGGACAGAATCATTGGCCCTCAATTCATCGAAGGGAACCTCGATGGAAAGAATTATGCGCATGAAATTCTTGCTGGGGTCGCCGATCAATTTGCCTCGAGTCTCCCTCTTAACGAACTGCGGCAAGTTTGGTTCAAGCATGACGGGGCCCCACCACATTTCTCCTCCACTGCAAAGAACTGGTTAAACTGCAATTTTCCACGGCATTGGATTGCACGCGAAGGAGAGATGTTTTGGCCACCGAGATCCCCTGAGCTCTCTCCACTGGACTTCGTTTTGTGGGGCTCTTTGATAGATCGCGTTTACGCAGTTGAGCCCACCAGTGTCAACGACATGAAGATGAGAATAGTTACTGGCTGTTGAAGCATCGACCCGGAAATGCTGCGCAGAGTTGTCGAGTCGACGCGAGAGCAGTTCATGTGGTCTGTTGCGGTGGAAGGCAAGCATTTCGAACATTATTTAACCTTTGGTTTCTTGGCGATTGTCATAATTCGAAGTTGAGTATTATTTCATATCACTCGAAAATAATATTGTGTGAACAATGGTATATTTGAAGCAAATTTCTAAAATGTTTTTAGGTTTTGTTTGTATGTAGATCGTTGATTCACACTGTGCTTGTTTTTGTTCTTGTTCTTTTATTCCCCCTTCTCCCAAAGTAATGCCGGAATCGGAGCTGTGTGTAGCTAAATAAAAATGAATTTGACTATGTTGACACAATTTCATGCTCTGTCAGGAGGACTGGTAGATGTGTTCTAATTTTAAAAAGGTGACATAGAGAATACGGGCCATTAAATCGCGTTTCCTAGGCGCAGACAATGCAGGGTCGTAAATTCTCTTTACGCATGTGCAAGGCGCCCTGGAAACTTTAGTGGTTAATAATGTGCTGTATATATGGCAGCTGACGCTGTCGCTCTATGTTGTGAGATGGCATTAATTTCAATAATTCTGCAAACAAAGCTCCCATTATTATAAAAATAAGCAGAGCCGTATCGCTGCACCTGAGTGCATAAGAAATGTTAAGTGACACTGCGTCTTGTCACCCACTCTAATAGCAATCGCTCAAAGAAACAGGGCTCGTCTCACCTCGCCCGCACAGTCTTTCTTCGGTTTCACTGGCCAAGAACGGATACGCTGGCCGACAACGAAAAGTAATCACCGTCGCCTATCACCCCACATTCTTTTCAGACGTAGCGCCATACGCAACAGCTGCGTCACACTAGGGAGGGGCCTCGCATGCGTAATTAGACGGCTTGGGCTGAAATTTCAGACGTGCATATCTCAGGACACAGGCGCGTTACTAAAATTGTACAAAATGGAATATTCACCAAATCGCACCGCCTGTGAGTTTTCACTAAAAACATAAAGCTAACTGCAGTAAATAAAAAGTTAATTATCGAATATAATTAAATACTGAGATTACGACGACAATTCTCCGCACACTTTGTGACCGCCTGGCCGCATAACCTAGGTACACAAATGGCTTCTGTGTACTCGTCCTCACATTTCTTTTAAAAACCCGGAAAGCCTAACTCTAACACCGTGTATATTCCCAAATGTATCCTTGAGATACCGACCGATTCAACAGCAGCCAGCCGCCACGGCAAACCTGGGAGTGCAGACAGATGGATTTGCTTTAAAATATGGGGTCGATATGGTTGAAATGGTTCATTTGCGAAGTGTGATAAGTGTGCTGCAGGAATTAACGCGCACCGACGCACTCTGAATTTAGATCGGCAGCAGACATAAGTAGTCTCTACGTCACTTCGCGTATGCAGTTATTGAACACAGGCAAATAGGCACATGAACAAGGTAGCCGTACGAACCAATTAGGCGTAAAAATCAGTGTGACCCTGTTGATTCAGCTTCATGCCGTGGCACAAATGAAGTGATTCTTCGCGTCTACCTTTAAATGAAACATGTTTTTTTTGTTCTGCTTTGTGTCGCTATTTGGACAGTGTGGCTGCAGCATTACGTCCAAAACATATCGAACGATAAGCTCCACAGCATGAAGCGCTGACAGCTCCTTCGCGCTTGGAGGCGGAGCAATTTCCGGCCAGCATTTCCAGGCTGGCCCCGACTGCAGGGGCACCACCGCCACCAACGTCTAGTTCACGTAAAACCTCGTATACTATACTTTCAAATGACGCGATTCAAGTTTATATTCCACTAGGCAAACATTCGACCTAAGGAAAAAAAAAACCTACAGGACCCGTCTCACGATGAATGTCGACGTTCATGCGATTAGAAATGAACCAACGTAGTGAAGCACTGTATTGCCACCGCCAAAACGCGTCATGAATGCTCCATATGTGCAGCCGGGCTCCACTATCGTGTTTTTCTCTGAACATGTTTCGCCATGCAGTTCCGTGCCTCGAGGGCCACGCTTGACGCGTATGTAAGTATATATTCAGACAAGATTGTCTGAGTGTATGTGACGGGTGTTCGACTCCGCCCTGCACTGGAAAAATGTAATTATTTTTTTTTGTCAGTGGGAAGCGCGTCACATACACAGTGGCTCACACCCACGGAACCAAGTTGGCTTGAAGGAGATACATTGAACAGGCACACGCCCAGTGGCACATACCCAGTGATCACATCAAAGAGGTTGTGCCTATAATTTCACAAACGCAGTGATTCAAGTTATGTTAAAGAGGCTCCACTCAAGAGTGGCGTATAAGCAATGTCACATATACCCATGACCCAAATTGTCCACACCACCGGTTTCGAACCCGGTTCTCTCATCAAGGCAGCTCGACGCTCGACCAAGCACACCGAGGACTATCCAGTGACCCAAGTTGGTGGGAAGACGGTCAGAAGCACTGACATACAGATAAAATGACAGGCAACCACGGAAAAGTGCGTAAAGTACCCTAAACATTTTAATCACAATTGAAATATACATGCGTCGGTATCGCCGACATTTGAAGCGCCCTCACACGAAACCTTGAAGAGACCGATTTCTGGGGTTTAACGTCCCGAACCAAGGCTCGGGTCACACTATATAGCGACACCACACCAGGCTTTTAATGGGCGCTATGAACGAGCACACACAAACAGCAAACAGGCGTGTTTACATTTCGGCCTTCATCAAAATGAGGCTGCTGTACCACGGGAAAAAAAAAAAACTAAAGAAGTAAGCGCTCAGCAGTCGATGAACACCCTGCCTATTGCACAACCACATTGTAGCAATAAATGTGTTTACACGCCAACATCGATTTATACCATTTTCCCCACGTGCACGTACAAAAAATTTCTGCGCGACTTGTCCGGCGGCAAAATTCTTTGTGTGTGTTTTGGAGGCTTTCTTTCAGGATTAGAAAAACACTTTATGTAACACGTATTGAGCAGCAGAAAGCTGATTCGGTAATTTTTCTGGATGTTCTTCAATTTTCTCACCGACACTTTTTCTATGACTATATGTGAGACGCTATTAATAATAAGTAATTATGTAATGAGGCGAAATACAAAAGATTATTCTGACTTATTCCATGCGACGGCAAACAACATTACCATGGTTATATCCAGCTACGTCGCACTTGCAAATTTTAAAATTTTGGAACAGGTTACGTAGAACACCCAATCCATACAGTGCACGCAATTGTTGTCGGTGGGACATATACGCAGATGCAAAGCCACTTCTGATGGAAGAAAAATGTGTCCAGTCCATATAGCAAGCATCTCCATCCACTGAAAGTTCAATGGACTATTTCTGCATGCATAAACCAGGTAGCGATGGGCGTGAAATGCGGAAACGCTCATGAAGCCGTGCACTAGGTGCGCGTTAAATAACCCCAGGTGGTAAAAATTAATTTGCAGTCCCGCACTGCAGCGTGCCTCATAATCATATAGCGGCTCTCGCACGTACATGCACAAGAATTTGATTTAACCATCTAAAATGGTCGTCTAAATATATACGGATTTGCGGTGTAGTGGTTAGAGTACTCGTCTTTCATGCGGCGGTTGTCGATTCAAATCCTGCTCTGATTGTGCCAACTTCGTGCGAAGTACCACGCTGCACTAATTTACGAAATCCTGTGTACTCCCCATGGCGCGACTGCAATATCTAAAAAAAGAAAAAGATGAGCAAGCATTGTCGCACACAGTTTTGCACACAAGCGGTGCGAGGCCATCGACTCTCGACAGCTCACAACTTTTCCGAGTTTCTAGATGCGCCCGACTTAACCTGCCACTGTACAGAAAAAGAAGCTAAGAGCAATGAGGGTAATAAACTGGGCTTGTTGGTTTATGTCGAAGTGAATGTTACCTACCACATCAAGCTGCAACCCTAGTGAAAGACGTCAGCGACAAACGATAGACATTTTGTCTTAACAGCAGTGGGCGTCACTCGCAGTGCCTCTGTGGCGTCCACATTCTATTATGATGGCCTACTGTGTTTACTCTCCTTTATTGCAACCCGTCCATTTCATACGCTGTTATGCAATGAACAGAGTGGTTGTGCATTAAAAATAACATGATCTCACTGCGGGAGATATAGGCCTAGAAGTGTGGGATAGTCCGTAAGAAAATACGGAAATTTAAATGCTCAGGAAATAGAGAACAAGTTATCGATAAGGGAAAAATTATCATCCACCCGATTTTACCACAAAGCTATAAAGGAAACGCACGGGGATTTCTGTGAAACAAATTCTTGCAGTTGAAGAAAAATTCGTCCTGGTCCGGGACCGGACAAAGTTTGCTCAACTGAGGAGATTTCTTTCTGAGAAACCCGCATGAGTTCTTTTTTTTTGTAGCTGTCTGGTACAGTCGAGTGGATGATAAGTTCTTTTTCTCCTTCATTAACATTTACCCACCTTGCGGGCTTCTGCACAGCTCATTTCCCTGAACAAGTGATCGTTAAGATTGTGTAAGCGAGTAATCAGCATGGCTTCCTTTCATTGTATCTATCTACTTTTACGCTCGAAGGGGTTACGCGCGAGTGGTTACAAATTTTGTTACATGAGGAAGTGATATGTCGTACACTTGGTTAATGCTGCCACACACACAAAAAAAAACATGGAGTGGAAAGAAAGACAGGGTGATATATTAATCGACGTCGGATTACTGGTGGATCGCTTTTGTGAGATAGTTTCGCTTTTGTGTGGTGCGGCGTCCTTTTGGTGGGATTGTCGATGTGTCTGCTAGCATCTAGTGAATGCAACGCGCACTGAAAACAATGTACCCGAAATAGACAAACCGAGAATAGTACGGTACATAGTTGGAGCACGCCGTCAGCTGTCCTTAATTTGTTCTAAATATTTTTTAATGCTGTTGTCGAAGGCGTGGCGAAATGGAAGTCTCCCAGATCTATAGGATACCACAAGCAGAGTTCCGTTTTTAAAGACCCCGCATTAAGATTGCAGTTGTGGATCATCTAATCAAAAAGGTACAGCAGTACTTCACTTAGATATAGGTATGTTCGTGAGAACACGCATTCACTCAGTCCTGGTGGAGTGATTCCGATGATCGGTGATCGAGCTCATATGATTCATGTGGTTCCAGCATGAGGTGTATGATTGGTGTTCCGCGCTGTAATCCTACTCTATGCAATCACGCGCACGTGCCCATGCCCGTACACAAACAAAAACACAAACACACACACACACACATTCAAACACACATACATATATATACAGGGTGTCTAACATAACTTGAGCTAAGAATTTAAAAATGAAAGACGCGTCGGAAGCGAATTGAACTGAACGCATACTATTCGCAACAGCCTATTGGGGGCGAGGACGTACGGAGTCGCCATCTGTTGGAAGCGCCTCCCTTGCGTAGTATGAGGGATCACGCGGTGCGCTCCTCGTAGGTTTTGCTTATGGCCCTCAATGAAAAACACCACGTGGCAGCCCTCCTGCACATTTCTGTAAGCACTCTTAAAATGATGGAATTACTTTACTGTCGAAATAATTACCTTGGGCAAACTGAAAGCAAAGAATCGTTTACCGACACCATCTCTTTACCGAATACGTACAGTGAATGCCACTGCGTGTGGCTGACGCGATTGAGTCTCCCGAGCCGGCTTGTTGCGTGAAAGGTGGGCAAACACTGAGAGCAAACTATGTGAAAAATGTTCTTATAATGGGAGGTCTATAACCAAATGGAGCATAACAAAATGAAGACAGTGGAGAAAATGAAGAAAGTGGAGCATAACGGAATGAAGAAAGCAGCAGTAAATGTAGTGGCGTCATCTTTCGGTGTAGTGTGCGACCAGAATGCTTGAGAAACGTTTTCTCTGTTCGGACCTACACGTCGCCATAAGTTTTTCAAGCCTAAAAGGTAATTTGGCAAATTTTTTACCTTCTTGTAAACTATGGCTTCAGGCGATGTCACCACAAGTGACGTTACTTTTGCTTGTGTGTCCGCTATCGCGGTAGAAGGGCAACAGTAACTATACCCTATGTCAAGGTCTAACTCTAATAGCAGCTAGAACTTTAGTTGGAGGACTCTGCGTTCGAGCAAAACTTTCTGATGGCGGATTGTGTTAGACATACTTGTGACAGAAGGTAATCACATGGTAGTAGGAGAGAAAAAAAAAGACTAGCTTAGCTGGACTTTGTAACACGTGCAGTTGGCTTGATTACAAAAAAATACATGTCATTGTATTCCTTTTCTTACCCTAGAAGCCACATTTCCGTAAGACTTCATTTCTTATGATTGATTATATGCATCTACTATCACAGCTTACACCCATAGTCGATCCCGGCGATAGCGACGGGGCGCTAGCCAACCTCTCGATAAGAGATAATAACGGGGAAGGAAGTGAATCACTGCAATATACTGTTCTAGACAGTGCTGGTTTTCTTTATTTTCTATTTGTGCCTGCATCCCCTTTTGCACTCGTGTAGATTGCGGTTGTGGTGTCTGTGGCCAGTTCCGACCGGTGTTTGCACTGTCTTGGAGAAAAGCTGGCATTGCCAGACGGGCGGCCGCTGGCGCATTTCGACGGCAATAGGGGAGAGGGAGTTAGCGAAAGTAAGCCAAGCCTTACTTTCTTCATCCCGAAGCCTTGTCCATACACCAAGGCCTCTCTTAAACGGAGCAGAAAGCTCATTTCTTGGTCTTAGACTGCCCACAAGGGAGCGCAGACCTAAAAAGCAAAAATTAATAATATTCACGGGTCCGAACTGGTACAATAAAGTAAGCGACCAAAACCCACATTGTGCTGCTGCACTCCTTTGCTCCGGACGGATTTTAAGTTCTTCCTCGGCATGAACCAGCAAGCAGAGAAACTTTCATAGTAGCAGCAGAGAAAACGCTACGTATGGAGAGAGAAAGCTCAAAACTGAATAACTCCACTTTGATGTGAATCCCCGCTTCTTAATGCATTAGGAGGAGAAGGCAGTTGGACGTCCCGCACTTGGACAGATCTTTCGAATCCAAATTAACCAGCTGCGGCCTGCAGACTTTTTTTCCTCGTAAATGTGCAGCGTGTACTCAGTGTGTGGGCGGATGAAATCCCTATCCAGTGCAGCATGCATCCAACTTCGTCGGAGCATCGCTTGTATCGCACTGAGAAAGAAAAGCTGCGGGGGTAAAAAAACTGCGCACTGAATGGTTCTATACGCTCTTAACGCAGGGCACGGCCAGACGGCGAGACGGTTATAAATTGAGCGTTGGGCCACGCGTGCTCGCTGCCCGCACCAGCCTCGCGCTTGATTAAGCATTTGCGGTGGCTGCGAGTCCGCGATAGTGACGCTCGAAAAATGCTCTTTTTGCGTCACCGTTATACCGGCGAAACGACGGATGTCCGCTTGTAAAAGTTTTCCGTAAAGCTCTTGAATATCAGTCTCCGGAGTGGGTTGTCGTTTCTCTTTCGCTTATTTTATCATTTAAATTGCTCCATTTCTTCAGGTTCGCTTTCTTTAGGGCGAACTATCTCCCGTATGCTAACACAAGCCCCGACTCGAAGCAATTTCCCTAGGCTACCGAGTAGAGGACAGTGCCGCACCTCGCATGAAGAAGACGCTGCGCACAATAAACATTCCTCGCTGATTTCCGCTACGAGGAGTTGCTTGCACCTAAGTCAGGTGCATTTGTGCAATCGCCTGGAGTGTCTGGCTACAAAGGTTTGCTCAAGAATCGCCGCGGAGCGCCATTGAACCATGCCCACTACTCCGTTCCAGTGGAGAGGCTTCCACCCACTTTCTTGAGTCGAGGTGGACTATCGAGCAAAGGAACGCACCAGATACGGAGCTGTGTACAATTCTTCTGTTTATCGTGCTATCCCTTTTGTGTAGCCCTTGCTAACGAACGAAATGATGTGGGATGTGGCCATCATCGGCTCGCGAAAAGCGCAAAGTGCTAGCTAGTCCAATCAGGTGTAGTTATTCTGAACTTTCTAAAGCATAACCTTCTTCGCCAGTCTTCCACTGTTTGGCATTGGTCGTCTGTTCCCGGCTTGTTAGGCAAGCGAGGCGGGCTTCGACCGTCCGTATTGTGCCAGTGACAGCACAACTCTTCCGCATAATAAACCAATACATGACGACACAAAACCTACGCATATGGTACATCTTTTGAAGCGCATATGCGAAATTTTCATATTATACGCAGCGAACACGATAACACTGCAACATTGAAATTGATAGTTTTGTCATTATCACACTTGCTCTTAATATTTTTTGTCTGCAGTTCCACTACAGCCCCCAGTAATCACGGATCATCAGGGAAGCGTAATAAATTCAACGGCTGGCCCTTACGCTGAAGGTGACGTTGTACGGCTCACTTGCCGAGTTCCTCCAGGTATGAGAAACCGTTCGATGATTTTACATGTCATTAGTTTTGTGTCTACTTAGAATATTACAGAGTTTTTGCCAGAACGCGTCGTGGTAATTACCAACCGACCCCTTTTATTACTTTCATTCATGTGGGATTAATTCTGCGCGAAGACGTTTTGCGAGACTGCTTCGGCTATACGAAGAAACAAGGGCGAAACTTCCTGTGCATTTCGCGATAAAAAATGAAGTCTTCGTAAAGGCGCTAAGCCGTGAAAAAGAAAGGGGGGTGGGCAGAAACCAATGCCCAAGGCGCCGAGACCGTTCTAAATATTTACCTTATTCTGGAGAAGTGAGAATTGCTTTCTGACTAAATGAATCCAATACTTAATCAAGCCGTAGCTACATCCGGCTCTGTGGAGTACGGAGAAGCTCTTCCAGGGAATTCCTTCGTTTTGTGTTCCTTTCTACCAGGTTTAACAAGCAACTTCACGAACATTTTGCAGACTTTTGTGTGATTACCTCGTTAAGGGAAATTGCTGTTCGTATCTGCAGTGGACCACGAGTTGACACTCTCCTGGTGGCTAAAGGAAGAACCGCTGAGGTCAACGTTCGGTACAGTGCCGACATCCGATGGGGGCTGGGAGAACACTCTCGAGTTGGGCCCGCTTCTTCGAGAGCATTTGTTCGCGAACGTAACCTGTTCGTCGAACAGTGACATCTCCATGCCCGTTGCGAGCTCGGTGTTCCTAGACCTTTTTCGTAAGTACACGTAACCACCTTTAGTAATGACGCTAAACGCGACGTCATCTTCTATCTTCGCTTCCGGTTACGATTCTGATCGCGGCATATTGGCGTGTATCAGAGTTACAGTGTATCATTTATAAGGCTTCTTAGAATCTTACCACATTGGAAGACTATGCATTCTACAGCAAGCTTTTACTCCAGCCTAAATATACCATCGCAATCGAGCCTGTGAAAGCTAGCGAAACCACACGTAAGGAGCGTGATGGCTGCCAATTGCATATTATACTCACGAGTATGGGGTCCTGACCAAAGTTGCGCTACTTGCAGTCCCACAGACTTTTTGCCATTAACATCAATCTCCCTCACACGCGGTGCACTTTACAGGCACCAGCACCTGCTCAGGTTCGTTTTCGTTTCGTTTGAAAACTTGTCTTCCTAAGTGGCCTTGCGTCTTATATTGCGCCTTTTTTACTGCAGCCGAAAGGGGCATATTTCAATTTCTATTTCTGATTTCAATCTCATCATTTCAATGTAGCTCACATTGTTTCTTTCTTATTTTCCTTTCTTGCTCTTGTGCTTAGTCAGTAGAAGACTGCAGGCCGTGTTGCTTATTTACCATGTGTAATGTATAGTAGTGATTATCGTCCCTCACAATTTCAGGATTTCTTCTCTCGCTTTGGGAAGACGACGAAGTGTCTTCTTGGCAGAACACTTGTTTCTGTGCTCTGTGAATTTTTGGTGAAATCTTCGCTATTCGAGGTGCCTCGCCTCCCCGTCTTGCGGCCATGGACGCGGAGCATGCTAGAAGCCCGCCTGGCCAGAAGTCATCATGGCCGTCAACCGCAAGGAAGCGAGTTGGCTCCCCCAGTGACACCGAAGACACCGAGCTGTACTCTATGTCGGAAGACGACTCATCCGACGACGGCTTCATACCCGTCCGGAGTAAGAGGGCGAGGAGAAAAATCGCCAACACAGCGCCGTCAACTCCTGCGAGCACAACGACTGTGAAGTCAAGGCCTGCGCGCTGGCCACAAGTCATCATCTTTATGCCGGAAGAACCGTCAAGCAACCTACGATTGCTGAACAGGCAAGCCCTATCCATTTTTCTGGAATGTGCGGTGCCGGATCAAATTAAAGACATAAGAATCAATCCACGCAAGAATATACTCGCCATAGACGTGTACAACGCGAGTGCGCTTAGAAAACTTCAAGAAATCACAGAGCTAGACGGAATCAAAATGCGCCCCTTTATTCCGATCGACGACACATCCATAGCCGGTGTGATTTACGACATTGACATTGCCATTCCCAATGATGACTTACCTAGCCTCATCAAGCCGGCATACGAAGGCACGATCATTACGCAAGTGCGCCGTCTTGGGAATACGTGCTGCGTAAAAGTAATATTCAAGGGGGATTGTATCCCATCCCACGTTAAAGTCGGACATTTCCGACATCCGGTTCGACCATTCATCCAGAAGCCGCTTCAATGCCATGAGTGTTTCAGGCTAGGACACGTCAAAGGCGTGTGTCCCAACTCGCTACTGTGTCCCCGTTGCGCTGAACCTCATGCAGAACAGACCTGCGGTGCCACGGTCCTGAAATGCGTCAACTGTAGCGGCCCTCACGCGGCCTCGTCGAAGGACTGTCCCCGCATCAAGAGGGAGCGCGCGGTTCTCAAGCAAATGGCAAGAGACAATTCGGCCCACAGGGAGGCAGCCGAAGTAGTCCGGCGTCGGCGTCGACGTAGGCGCCATCGTACGTCTTCGAAGAAGGCGCATGCGCGAAGTGACAGTACCCACTCCACTGCGGTGCCAGTTAGTCACGCCGCGAAAAGGCCCACCACTTCCACGAAGGAAGCAGAAAAGACTCTATCTTTAGAGGAGTGGCCTACGCTACCGAGCCGCTCCATTGCGAAGGAACCTCAGAAGGTCGGGGCCCCACCTGATCCTTCTCCGGCCATGGATGATTCACCTAAAACAGACCGCCAAGTCATCTCGATGCTACGTTCTCTCATGGAGGCCATTCGAGCAATTTTAGTGGACATCGGGACACCCTGTGCTCAAAACGCACTTAAAGTGCTGGACGCCTTAAGCCCAGTGCTTGCATCCCTCAACTAGAAAGATGGCTACCCATACCCCATCCTTCCGGAAAGAAGTCAAGGCAGCGTCCGTCATCCAGTGGAACGCCAGAGGGCTAAAATCCCGAATTTCAGATTTTCTTCAGTTTGTGTACACCAATCTGTTTCCACTCATCGTCATTTGTGAGCCCAACATGTCGAAATCAATAAGACTGTCAGGATACGAATTTATCATGTCATCAACAAATGGTGCATGCAGCAAAATCATCATTTTTGTTCGTCGTGAACTCACCTATGTTTTGCAACCAATTGCGCCCCACGACGGCAATCAATATATATGCATCACAGTTAAAAAGAACAAACTCTTGTTTACTCTCATAGGCGTGTATTTATCGCCTTCCAGCAATTTCGATACCAAAAGATTTACGGATATCTTGAGTGTTTGTCCCGCCCCATGGGTCATCATAGGAGATTTCAATGCACACCATCCAGCATGGGGAAGTACAAGGACAAATGCAAGAGGACGAAGATTAGCAAGCATCGCCCACAACTATGGCCTTACTCTCCTGAACGATGGTAGCCCCACCTTTCTTCGAGGCGTGACATACGGCAGCTGCCTCGACCTTGCTTTCGTCTCCAACTCTCTCGCCAGATGTGTGAAGTGGTTTCCAGACATTGAGACACATGGGAGTGACCACATTCCCACCTATCTGAACATCAAAGGCTTGTCGTCTAGATCAGGCTTACGGAGTACCATTCGGACGATTCAATGGGCCAACTTCAAATCTGAGATGGAAGATGCCTGCCGCGAGGGCCTACCATCTGGGTTAGAGCAAACGATTAAAATGACGGTGCAAAACGCCACTCGCATGATGACGATCTCTTCCACGCGAAATGACTTCGACATAGAATTAGAGCGACTTCGAGCGCTTCGTCGCCGGGCGGAACGTCGATATCGGCGTACAAAATCAATCCATGACCTTAGGGCAGCCAGGAGGATGCAAAAGAAGATTCAGCGTCGTATGGATAGATTAGCGTCGGAACGTTGGGCAACGTTTTGCCAGAAACTCGACCCCGCAAGCCACTGTCTCACATTTGGAAAACGGTGCAAGGTCTGCGTTGCCTTCCGGAACGGCGTTTCCCATTCAAGGCGCTAGCGCTTTTCCAAGGGAGGCAACACATCGATGTCGCAGAAGACTTTTGTGCACGGATCGCAGACCAAGCGACTCGTCCAAATCCTCCAGCCCGAGCTGACGTCCCCCATTCCCGTGATTGCCGCATGGACCTTCCTTTTACAATGGAGGAGCTCGAAGCGGCTCTAGCTCTCTGCAGGCGCTCATCATCTCCGGGTCCGGATGGTATATCATACCGGGCCTTGTGCTATCTCGGAGAGTCCGCACGGATAGAGTTGTTGAGCCTTTACAACTCCTCATGGCAGGAGGGAAATGTTCCTGACGAATGGAAAGTAAGCCGCCTGGTGCCACTCTTAAAGCAGGGCAAATCCCCATTAGAACTCACCTCTTACCGCCCAATAGCGCTGGCCAGCTGTGTAGGAAAGATAATGGAACGGATGATCCTTGGCCGCCTGGAATGGTACCTTGAATACTACAAGATTTATCCGATTTCCATGGCTGGTTTCCGACGTGACCGCTCTTCCATCGACAATGTAGTTGATCTCGTTTCATATGTCCAGCACGAAAGGTCCCGTAAGCGTATATCTGCAGCTTTATTCTTAGATGTGAAAGGGGCATACGATAACGTATTACATGAGGCCATTCTCGACGCCCTTGCGACGGTGGGCCTCGGTGGTCGAGTTTTTTTGTGGATTGCAAGTTACCTATCTGCAAGATCATTCTTTGTGTTAACTGACGATGGCCCAACTACGCGACGCTATACCAGCAGGGGCGTTCCTCAAGGCGGTGCTCTCAGCCCGACGCTATTCAACCTCGCTCTTGTTGGACTTGCTGAATACTTGCCAACTACCATCAAAATTTCAATATACGCTGACGACATCTGTGTCTGGACTTCGGCAGTCACACGTCCTCAGATACGTGCGCGACTTCAAAGAGCGGCCACTTTGACAGCGAACTACTTGTGTAAACAGGGTCTCAGCATATCACCAGAAAAATGCGCACTAGTAGCATTTACTCGCAAACCGATTACGCCTTATATCATCTCAATCAATGGGCGGACCATTTCCTATGTCCGAACCCACAGATTCCATGGCGTAATTATTGACCGAGACCTCTGTTGGAGCCCGCACGTGGCCTACATGAAACGGCGCCTGACAGCAACTTCCGAGGTGTTTAAATACTTGACAGGAAAGACGTGGGGGATGTCAGTAGACGCAATGCTTAAACTCTACAGAGCTCTCTTTCTCGGTTTTCTAAGATATAGTCTACCTGTACTGACCAACACCTGCAAGACAAATATTCGTGTTCTGCAGGCAGCACAAGCTCAAGCACTCAGAGTCTGCCTTGGTTTGCCCAGATGCACGTCAACAGAGGCAACTCTTGCGATTGCTCGGGACCATCCAATGCGAACTCACATTACGGTGGAAGCCCTGAGAACGCACATCAGACATTTTGCACGTGCCACCTATCACCACCTTGCAGCACTACCTTCAGACAGGCACCAATCATTATTCTCTAAAACTATCATCAAATACAACGACAAACTTCCATCGGGCTTCACCGCTGCATCTAAACCATCGATACCCCCTTGGTGTCTTATCAGCCCCACAGTCCATCTCAGTGTACCAGGAATCGGGAAAAAGTCTGAACTGTCGTCGCCTGTGCTGAAACAACTGTCTCTGCTTCTTCTGCACGAGAGGTACGCGGACAGTGAACACATTTATACTGATGGTTCCACAAACATGCAGTGTTCGTCCGGTGCTGTGGTTGTCCCAGCAAAAGCTATTACCATCAGCTTTAGGACTGACCACCCAACATCATCGACATCTGCTGAACTAGCTGCTCTTCGCTCTGCACTTCGTTTCGTCAATCGGGAACCACCTCGACAATGGTCAATCTTCAGCGACTCAAGGGCAGCCCTACAATCTGTACTATCAGCTATGCGTCGCGGGCCATTCGAACAGCTCGTATTCGACATTAGATGCCTACTACATACATCACAAGAGAAAGGACACCACGTGACGTTTCAGTGGCTGCCAAGTCACTGCGGCGTCACTGGAAATGAAGATGCGGATAATGCCGCTCGGGCAGCTCTTGAAGACGCACAAGAAGAGGCCATACCGCTTTCACGATCCGACGCAGCTAGCAGACTTCGAGTGCTTGCACAGGAGATCACGCTATCTCTATGGTGCACACCAAACAGCCAGAACAACCAGAGCAACCGTCAATACCATCTGCCCTCGTTGATGCATCTCTATATGCCAACTGGACTCCGCCGAAGAGAGGCGACCCTGCTTTATCGCTTATGGCTAGGGGTGGCTTTCACGAAATCTTACTCCTTCCGCATTGGAATGGCCGACAACGCTCTCTGTAATGCCTGTCTTTGCGAGGAGACGCTGGAACATATTCTGTGCGACTGTCCTGAATATAATGTTCAGCAACAGTCCCTGGCATCTGTTCTAGCGCACCTTGACAGTAGACCATTGTCCCTCGACACGATTTTCACATGCCGCCGACAGAAGACATCGCAGGTGAAGGCGACAAAGGGACTATTTCGGTTTTTGAAAGAGACTGGATTGGACAAGCGGCTGTGAGAGTGATGTCACGTACCATGCCAGATTGATGGACTCCAACGGACGATGTGCGTGTGCTGTGCTATGTGCTCTCTCTCCCTCTCCCCCTTCCCCATCTTTAATATCCCCCATCCTTCTCCCATGTGTAGGGTAGCAAACCGGTTAAGCTAAACTGGTTAACCTCCCTACCTTTCCTTCTCCACTTTTTCCTTCCTTCCTTCCTTCTCTCGCTTTCCTTTCTTTACATTTTTGTTTTGTTTCTCTATCATTCATTATTCTGCTCTTCTGGAAAGACTTTGAGCCCGTGCTGGTGGCATTTGCTATAGGCTATTTGTTTCACAGTTTTCTTTTTAGTCGTTGTGATAGTTTGATATCTGCCAGATCATATGACAATAATGTTAATGTTCTCCAGGATCTTGCTCATGTTAACTGTTGGGTTAAGGATCCGTCAGAAAGTTCTGCAGGAGCACGAATGCTATTTACTTTCATTTCAGTGCCGCCAACGCAGGTGTCCGTCTGGAGCTGGCCCTACGACAAGCAGGAAGCTTCCGGTTGGCTGATGCTCGCCGCACCCACGCGCTCCACTGGCAGGGTTGCAGCGGAGCTTTCGGCCCAGGAAGCGAAGGACAAGTCACATGACTCACACGCAGCCGCTTGGTCCGCTGCGGATGAATCCCAACAGGCTATGAGCACCGGTTTCTACACCCCAAGAAGCTTCGAGTGTGAGGTGACCGGAAGCCGCCCGCAGCCCAATGTCACGTGGTTCCTGGATGGACGGCCTCTGGACGATCGCCTAAGCTACACCCACGTCGAGGGCAACGCCACAACGAGCGTACTGCTCCTGCCGTTCTTGGAGCATGCGGGAAAGCTTCTAGAGTGCCGCGCTACCAACGTCAACATGCCGGACAGTCGGGGCGTTCTCAGTGGAGTCTTATGGGTTAACATTTCGAGTAAGTTAACTTCCAGTTTATGGAAAGTTTTTTGCTGGTGTCCTCCTTGTCATACATAAAATGTTTGGAACTAAGGACATGACTGTATTTTCGACAGCTCTGAATGACATGCAACGCAGCCCTGCGAATGTGTTACCACATTTCGTCCTGGAATTACTGTAATTACTGAAAATTCTCCCTGGAATTTCGCCCTAGCCTGAGCTTTTCCACGCTGTGTTTCCCTAGTCTGAGCGTGCAAACGCTCAGACTAGAGGAATACAGTCGCCTACCACACATCTGCTTTATGTGTCGCTAACTTTATATGCGTCCAACCAGTTAATTATTTCCAAGATTTCAAAATTTTGCTTCGTCACGCAGATAAGCCTGAGGTGAATGTCAGACTAGGCGCTGGCCTCAACGCCAGCTACATCACCGAAGGAGCCGACGTGTACATGGAGTGCTCAGTGCTGGCGGCTTCGAGTGTCGCCGACGTCACCTGGAGTCACGATGGGCGCGAGCTGGTGGCCCAACCGGAAGAAGGCGTGGTGCTGACGTCGCGCTACCTGGTGATTCGTCGCGTCAGCCCCGGTCATACGGGGAGCTACACGTGCCGAGTGACCAGCACTGAGGGCGAGTTTGTCGAGAGCACACCGCTCTTCCTCAGCGTCAGGTGTGAGTAGTGGCTTCGCGGTTCGCGCTTGTATCTGATCGGTGCCACCGCAAACTCAGATCCAGCAAGCATCCTGCTTGAATGCCTTTCCTTCGACACATGTTCATTCTTCTGCGCGCTGAGTGCCGGCACTCTTCAAGCGCTTCTGAGTGCATCGAAATGTTTTAGACTCCCTCCTAGCACGTACTGAAGAGACGGGCACCCTGAGCCGCCTGTAACCTCCCACCTCAATAAGCTTTGGGTCATCATTATCACTAAATACTTACTCAGTCAGTCAATTTCTCCTGCGAATGCAGCTCATCTTTTCAAGTGACATTGTTTCGGGAGTGCTATCTAGGTTTTCCATCTTACAAAAAACTGAGCGTTTGCTGCTTACAGCTAATAATGTGTCCCAGCTAACTTTAGCGAGAGTTTAAAAATATGCGAATGCCACGTAGCTGAACAGAGCCAATGTAATGGTGTTTGCCGTCGCTTGGAGATACTCAAATTATGTTTTTTTCATGCCGCCTATTAGATAATTAGTCATTTCATTAATCAACTTCTGAAGTAGTATGTTTCCATGAAAAGAGTCAATGAGAAAATTGTAGAGCGACATGAAAAAATCCCGTTTACAGCTTTCTGTCACTTAATACGTGCTATATAAAGTTTTTTTTCCGAGGATGAAAGAAGCCAGCGAATACACGCAGAATGCCTCGAGCTGCCAGTCACGCGGCAATTTTGCGTGCATTTGCGGGCTCCTTTCGCGCTTGCAAAAACACTATTATGTAGCTAGTATTGATCAACAGAAAGCTGTATCGGGAGTTTTTCATGTCGCTCTACAAGTTTATCATTGACACTTTTGATCTAATGCTATTATTTGAGAAATTGCTTAAATAAAAGACTAATTATTTAATACGCAGAATAACAAAATAATATGGGTACCTGCAAGCGATGGCAAACAGCATTACCTTGGTTGTGTCTAGCTACGTAACATTCGCATATTTATAAACTCTCGTTAACCTTAGCTCGGACACCGTGCATGTTGTATGTGTGATCAACACTTCATTCCCATATTTAGCAGGCAGCTGGGCTAAAATGCGCATGAATGCACATGTTTGAAAACGCTTGCAACCTGTGCGCTCTAGTGCCAATAGTAGTACTGTGAATTACAACAAGGATCGCGGAAACGGCACTCATGACTGAAAGCTATAAGTGCCTAAAAGGCAGTCCGGTGCTTGATGCTGCAACACGATGATAGCTTACCAGATATGGAAAACGAACAACCACTCTCCAGTTTGGAAGAATAATCGCTGCATGCTTGTTAATGATGATTATATTATAACGGATCGCACTGCGCAGTAACAAGCATTGCCTTTGGTGAAGCAATAGAAAAACAGGAGCGATACGCCACCACCGTAACTGTAAGGTGCAACTGTAAGGTGAGCATGGTATGGCAGGTTCGATATTTGTGGCGGTGTTTCTGGATGCACGAAAAACGTGATTCTTTGTTCGCAGCTTCATTTGTAAAAGCGAAAATAATTAAAATAGCCATGCGCAGTATTTCTTTCAACTTCAACGAACTTAACTGACTTCTTAGCAAGCCTAAAAAAAGTGGTAAAAGGAAAATCTGTTCCTGTGGCAGCGCCTGTAATTGATGCAGTCACCAATGAAGCCTCATCGCCGGCTTGCCAGTCTGCATAACGGTTCGCATTCCTCAGTGGACTAAAACTATAAATATGTCATAAAGCATGATCAGGTGGTCTTAACAAGCGTCAGGCAAAGGCCGCAGATAGAATTTTCGGGCATTGACGGCATCTTTAGTTTATCTTGGGTGACAGTATAATAACCCACTTTTTAATGTATTTTTAAGCCCCAGTCATGTTTTAAACCTTTTGAGTGTCGGACAGCACCGTGGAGTACATATGGTAAAGGCTCTTCTTCCGTATTGTGCACAGTACATCAGATAGCTCGAGAGACAGGACATACCTTCAGCTTTTTATATCCCAAAATCTGTTTATTCTACCCCCATGCAGATTCACCGAGATGCGAGTCCGACGGTGACCAAACATTGCACGTGGAAAAAGACAAGCCTGTCAATGTCACCTGCGACGTCCGAGCCGATCCAAGCGAACCACTGCGCTATTTCTGGCTGCTGGAGGACGACACGGAGGCCGCACAAGTGGCGAACAAGAAAAGAGGGAAACCTCTCCAAAAGAGCCCACAGATTACTTATTCTGAACGCCTAGCAATTGTCGCCAATGCATCGATTTTCGACGTTGTCCTCGCCTGCTGGGCAGAGAATGCTGTGGGGACACAGAGAAAGCGCTGTCGTTTCAAGTTCTCACCTAAGGGTAGGTATCCTACACCGGACATAAGTTTCTTAATTAGCGTGTATAACTGCGGCGCTGTCGTCAAACGCAACACTTTGAAGGTTTTTCATAAGCTAGAGCAGTTCCACAACGCAAGATAATTGCATCGCCGAGCATATCATTTAACACCAGTGTTTGTAGTGCCTACTGGAGAGTCACCACACTTGTACGTAGCGTACGTTTACGTATGCCTTGCGCATCATAGCCTTTGAATCACCCCACAGCCGTTGACGTACGTTTAAACAAAACTTATGTATTCGCTACACGTGTACTTCAGTGAAGACGCGATATATGCGACGTGTATGCAATGCAATCGCACCCAATGGCTATTTAGGATTGTTACACCTACGAACTAATAATCCCGAGTCGCGCGTGTTTGCTAAGCCTTGTCCCTGCAGCGCGCTACAATTCCACGCAACGCCTGTGGCGCACATTCTTGAGGACATAAGGAGCATTCAGCTATTGCACGGCGCTGAGAACTATCCACAAGGCTCCTAGGTTGTTTAAGACCGGTAACATTTATTATTCCCTGCACGTCTGCTTCTTGTAACAAGATGTTTCGTCAGCATTTCGAAAACATGACCATGCGGAACGTGACTGGATTACGCGGAGGCTATCGTGCCAACTGAATAACGTAAATCGATGTCACTCCGAGCAAAAGAACAGCGTGTGTACCTGTATATATATATATATATACATATATTGGAGGCTGCACCAACCGAAACGTTAGAGAAGTATACTGTACACGACAATATACTTACGTCTTATCCCCGTTTTTTTTTATTCGACTATACTACCGGAGCCAATTATAATTCAGAACAGCAGATAATTTCGCTATGCTATCCTTGGTGCCACTATTTGTTGCCTATATATATGCATACAAGACAAAGGGTTTCACGCTAGACCCGAAGGTGTAACATTAAAAAAAGAAACGAAAAGTTTGTGGCGCGTTTTTACTGAAGTTAAGGCCGCACCTCCGGCCGAAACGTCAGTAAAGACATATATATATTATATATTATATATATATATATATATATATAAAGGTGAGAGAATGTGAGAAGCACAACTTCGCGGTTATCTTCGGTTTACGCACACACACACATGCATAAATATATATATATATATATAACATTCGAAAAAGAAAGACGAAATTTGTGGCAAATGTTTTTACGGACATTTCGGCCGGAAGGTCAGTAAAAAAATGTGCCACAAACTTCTTCATATATATATAGACATCAAACCATGAGTGACGGCGCTATTTTTGTGCACAAATGGCTTTATCTTAAGGGGCTCAGAGCAACATCGATAACGTAAGACAACGTGATATGAGTGGTTCCGGTTAACAATGAACAGGTTGGCAAGATAAGGAAAACATTATTGAGTTCTTGCAATATCATAGGTAATATTAGGAGTGCATTAAAACAGAACGCTTTTAAACAAGGTGGATCTGTATAGGTGAAAAGTTGTGTATTCTGCTGTTCCGCGTTTTCCGGCATGCTCAGTCTGAAACCGAATAGTGCGTGCCAGGGGCCCTATAACGTAAAACTATTCCAATATGTTTTATTCTAATACCCTGACGTCAAATTTACGCAAGCGCCGACGCAAGCATCGGGCGGTGAGCCGCAGCGTCCCCTGAATTGTCTAATTAAACGCTGCCATTGTTTATAGGAGGTCACATTTGTTTGCTTTCAAAACGAATAGCACTGCCTGCATTGAACGGTTTTGCTTATCTAATTGCCTAACAAGAGGCGGGGAGCACGCTCAAGTGGAGAGGGATTCGATGGGGCCCAACCAGCGCACTGGAAAAAAAATTGCAGATAAAGAGGGAAGTGCCGGCTTCTGCGATTGGTCCGCTTCCCCGTACTTAGCTAGCAGTGGCTTGTCTAAAATCGCGGCGGCGTGCAACGGACAGTTAAATAAGCCGCTCAACGGTCCCTCACCAAATATTTGGCAGAGCGATGTCGTATATGTACAGAAAGTGCTCGATAGCGCTATACTGCCGCGCTTAAAGGTTTATTATACGCAAATAAATCCATGCTCTCAGGCAGGTGCGAGTAGCCAGTGCCTGAGCTATCGGCGGCAGCCATCTTTTATTCCTTTCGGAATGGGGCAGCTTCCGGCTATTCAGAAAAAAAGCCATTTTTATTGGCATATTAATGCATCTTCACCGCGTACACGTCACTTTGACGCAATGAGTTCACGCGGTTTTGTGACGTCTAGTGACAGACAGGTGAAGTAGGTGAAGCCTGAAACTTTTTGACCAATAGCAGGGGGTTAATAGCGAAACGGTGTTGAATGAGAAATAATTATTGTTCTTTTGTTCGGACGAATCATACATAATTAGTTTGTACACGTCATGTCAGATTGGGAGCTAGCGCGGTTTTCGCGACTTCACATGACAAACAGGTGAAGGGGGAGTGCTTCAAAATAGTTTTTGACCGACTGCGGAGGACTGATTGCACAATCAGAATAGCTTGGAATTTTAATAGAATTGAAATGGAAAACATTGGAATAGCTTTACGTTATAGGGTACTCTGTGTTACGCTGGTGCTCTATTTGCCAGTTCTCAGTGCTTGGTTGAAGGCTATAAATGAAACTCGCTCAAGCTTGTGGTGTCTGCCAGTCAATATTAAGGGAGAGATGCACGAATGGATACCATCAAAGAAAACAAAGAATGCGTCAAGCGTCTCTAGTTTCACCATTGTGTACAATATGGTCGTATTTCGTTCACTAACGCATAGTTATAGTAGTGATGTCTACCGAAAATCTACCGCTGAGATTATCATGGTACTTTCAAACACTCATGCGCATTAAATCTTGTGGTTTATAACAATACCTGTTGGCATTCAAAGGTATGGCGATCACATAGTGGAACGTGTGTTTGTGGCATCATGTGTCTTTTTGTCTTCAACTCCTATTTCTATCTCCTCGTTTCTAAAGAATAGGCAGGCGTTGTGCCCCTCTGGGTGGCAGCTGCCAGCATGCTCCCTTCCTATTCCGCTCTCTGTCCATATTATATGTGTGTTTTCATTTCGCATGACAATATTTGTGGGAACTTCGGGTCTCACAGGAATACCGATCACTGCGGATTCAAGCTCAGAAAGCCACAGGGCCGCGTCAGCCGTGAGCCTCTAGCACGCCACTTCGCGCGATCTCTGACCGCAAGGGCCTACCGAGCAACGCGCGCAAGAACACAGTATTGCCCTGAGTTAATGGAAACCATTCATTGTCACAGGGTCAAGCTGGGAGACATCGCTAAGACAAGTCCCGGCGGCTATGCTGTTTGCTGTCGCGATAACCAACGGAACAACTCGTGAGAGCTCGGCAATTTCCTTCAGCTTGGGTCTCCGATAAGTGCGGCTCGGCGTGGTACGACCTCGTGACAGCATTAGGCGCCCGTTCTTCGGCTTAGCTCACTGTGCGTGAGTTCAAGTGCTAGGCACAAAGGTGTCAGCGGACTAGAGGAAGCATGTACCCGGCGGCGTTTTTACAATTGCTAGTAGGCACAGCGGGGCGTGGGGCTTTTGACGGCGCTCGACGTTTCTGCGCAGGTGCGAGTAAGAGCGGGCGTGAGAGAGAAAATCTGGGGGCTTTTGCTCCTTGAATATATGACTCAGCCTAGGCACTACGGAGGAGGTTTCTTAGAGCGCGTTGTATTCGTTTGTCCCATGGTTTGTCCCCTAGACATGCCGGCATTGCGGAGTGCGGTCGAGTTGGTTTATACGCTCCGCCGCTGGCTGCCCGCGCGGTGAGGCAGTGGGCGGGCATGCCGCTTGGTGATCGCTGTGTCTGAAGGGTCAATGTTCGGACTGGTGTTGTATAAGTCGCGGGTCGCTTTTTTCGTCGCGACGATAGATCGGATTCTTTACAAGCACTGCTCCAGGAGGGCACATGTAACCGGCAAACGGAGGCCTCAGGAGAGCACCTGAGGTTATATTAAAGCAGGCGGCGCGCAGGATCTCCGGGGCACCCAAGCGGTTGCGGGGGGATCAACGCTGGAAGCAGGGCGGCCCGTGGGTTGGGGCCGCAGAGGCCGAAGCGTGCCAGGGGCTGTCCGCATAAAAACATTGGCTCTTAAGCCGATCTTATACACCCCTGGCACACACAGGCCTCGGCAAGCCCCAACCCACGGACCAGTTCGGGTGCTAGCTTTGGTGTCCTGGAGGCGTCGCCAGTAATGCGAAATAATGACACGTTGTTATAATTAGTAAAAAACACGATTGAATAAATATAGTTACGTGCAGCTGCTAACTTGTGAGGCTAAGTTCAGCACTACCGTGCCCCGCGACTTCTGCCGGCACGCCAAGGGACAAACGCATACAACGCGTGCCAAGAAACTCCTCCGTAGTACCTAGGTAGAGTCGTATTTTCAAGGAGCAAACCTCCCCACATTTCCTCTCTCGCACCCGCTCTTACTCGCACATGCGCGCAAACGTCCGTCGTCTCCGCAAGTGCCACGTCCCACTGTACCTACTAGTAATTGGAAATATGCAACACGGAGCAGTCCAAAGGCAGACGCGGACACGCTCCCGCCAGTAGAGCAGCCGCCAGCGGCCACCTCGTGACTTCAGAACCCCCGCACTCACCGAAAATAGGGTGGCCACCCTACCGCAAATATCACGAGTGGAGTGCCACTGCCACACGAGACGTTCATTGAGGGATCGCCATCTGTTTGTGCGCAGGCGCGAGTAAGCGCGAGCGCGAGAGAAATCTGTGGGCTTTTGCTCCTTGAATATATGACTCTGCCTAGGCATTACGGAGGAGGTTTCTTAGCGCGTGTTGTAGGCGTTTGTCCCTAGACGTGCCGGCATTGCGGAGTGGGGTCGAGTTTGCTTACGCTCGGGCGGTGGCTACCGGCGCGGTAAAATAGGTGAAGCAGCGGGCACTGACGCCCGATTTGACGACCGCTGTGTCGGACGCCCGTGTCTCGCACCTCCGGTGCTTCTGCTAAGTCAGTCGTGGCGGATCATAGCTTTCTCGCGCCTTACGGTGATGTACCTTGTAAATAACATCACAGATGTTTCTGTGGGAGCAGTAGTGACGGTAGTAGATCCCGGACCGCATATATTGGAAATCTAGAAAACAGAGCGGCGTAGCAACCGCGGTTGAACGCAAGTGGGTGAAAGGCCGTTGGTGACAATGACTGACTCAGCACCAGCGCTGCAGGTGCGAGAAAGTCTGTCCGACGTACCTTCAGAGGCAAAGTTCTGACTGGTGTTGCAGAAGTCGCGGGGCGCGGTAGGGCTGAACTTAGCCTCACAAGTTAGCAACTGGACGTAACTATATTTATTAAATCGTGTTTTTTACTAACTGCAACAACGTGTCATTATTTCGCATTACTGGCGGCGCCTCTAGGACACCAAAGCTAGAACCCGGACTGGTCCGTGGGTTGGGCCTTGCCGAGGCCTGTGCGTGCCAGAGCTGTATAAGATCGGCTTAAGAGCCATTTTTTATGCGAACAGCCCCTGGTACGCTTCGGCCGCCGCGACCCCAACCGACGGGCCGCCCTGCTTCCAGCTTTGATCCTCCCGCTACCCCTTGGGGCCCCTGGAGATTCTGCGCCGTCTGCTTTATTATAACTTCAGGTGCTCTCCTGAAGCCTCCGTTTGCCGGTTACATGTGCCATCCTGGAGCAGTGCTTGCAAAAAATCCAATCTATCGTCGCGACGAAAAAAGCGACCCGCGACTTATACACCAGTCACAACCTTGCCTTCAGACACAGTAATCCTCAAATGGTGCGTCCGTGCCCACTGGCTCACCTCGCGGGCAGCCACCGTCAGAGCCAAACAAACTCGACCGCGCTCCGCATTGCCGGCACGTTAGGGGAAAAGAAACGCGCTAAGAAACCTCCTCCGTAGTGCCTAGCAGAGTCATATATTCAAGGAAAAAAAGCCCGAGATCTTCTCCCTCACGCCCCCTCTTACTCGCGCCTGCGTACAAACGGCTGGCGATCCCTCAAATTAACGTTTCGTTAGTGCCACTACTGATAACCGGTTCGGAGTGAGAAGAGGGTGAGGCGTAGGGATGGCGTAGGGATGCGCTTGCGCAATAGCGCCGGCGAATCCTGAAGTCTCCATATATTATAGTTGAACGTTTCCTGTCTTGTGTTCCGCGCCTCCTTTATTTTATTGAAGGGAAGACAAATGAAATATTTAGCCACCATGTAATGGTAACGGTTTCTCCTTTTGACACGAATATTCTGGAACAACATTTTTTTTTTCATCGCTCAATGAACAGCAGCGACAAATCAAGCGGGCTAACCATGGAGTGGCAACCACATGTGCGCTCTTTGCAGGCCAAGATCCCGGCCTAGTGTGCAGCGTCGGTAACTACACAGACACCTCGTTCTCGCTGACTTGCTCGGCGGTGGCTGTCAGCGATACAACTTCACGGCGACTGCGGGTCGACGTATTCGACACTGGGCAGGGCAACCGCTCCGAGCGCAGCTTCTGGAGCCGAGTTATGGGCCCTATAATTGTTACTCGGCTGCGCCCTGCCACCGACTACCTGGTCACGGTTCGGATGCATTCGCAGGCAACATTCCGCACCTACGTCCGCACACTCAGCCCAGCCCAGACACTGGTTGGCCAAGGAGGTGAGAATGTGTTTACTATACTCGCAGGCTTTTCTTGGCTATGAAGCGAAAGCTATGGGGGCGGAGCTTCTGCACGTGACTGTATTCGTACGCAATGCAGTCCGGGCGCGCTCGGCACCGGTTTCGGTTTCGCCAACCTCGCACAACCTTTTTGTGACGGCAGATGCAATTAACTCGGCGTGAATCAATGTTTATTCGCTTCCGATACGTACCAAGTTCTGAACAGTGATCATCGCAGCCTGCGTCGGAGTTCCCATACAGCCGTATGGCGTCGGTGAGGGCTTGGTCGCGCAACCGACGCTGGCGTTGGTAGAGCCGGCGCAGCAGTCAGCTCGCTCGCTCACTCGTTTGCACATGCCGCAGGTTGGGATTTCCAGATAGGCTCGCTTGGTTTCTGCACAGACGCTGCAAGCGCTTTTTTGGGTGTGTGTGTGTGTGCTGTAACAGTCTTTTGTTGCTGAGGTTGGTCAACGGCCTCTCAGGTGAGTTGATTGACGGGGCAGCAAGCCACAGTTATTATACTGGTTATATTACCTCTATGCCAGAAAACACGGGCGCCATTTCGCGTTTGATGAATGTGTAAAACGGTGCGACGGTTTCGGGCGTGTGAAAACTCGAAAGAGCAAACTAAAAATACAATAAAATACCAATAGCTGACTGGTGAAGGTTAGGTATCATTTCAAACTAGGTGCTGTAAAAAATAAAAATAATATTGTTTTCAATTTTCCACCTAAGAAAACGTCAACAACACTGCGGGGCTACTTGCAGCAGTGATGAAAGAGGTGCGCTTAGTTTCCGTAGCCTTCGCTTCATAGCCAAGAAAGTTGTCCGCGACTACAGCAGTGTTGTTAGCGCTAAAATTATAGGAACAGCGCGCACTCGTTTGCGCCGCGTCAGAAGCCTCGCACACGCCATGATCGGGCGCACGTCTTGTTTGAGTTGATCCGCTTTAATAAAGTGGCTGCATACTCCACGCGAAGTGACTGCTCTAACAGAAGCCCGCTGTGCCAAAGGAGGCACCTAAGTTGCAATTGTGGTTCCCCTTTTCACTCTTTGTATCCAAGACACGTTGAGGAGCTGCAGCCTCTACAGGAAAAGAAAACAAGCACAACCCTATCTTGGTAGTTTTTTTCCCGTTTTTCCATCCCGTTTGCTCGGGATGGCGTGTATAACACGCACCGCCGTCCATGGCAGAGACAAATGAAATGCCCATGACAATGAACGGGATTTTGAAATAGATGTAGGACAACAGCCGTGACAGCTCTTTCAGTCCTGATAAGCCCGATGTTACATGTTGGTTACAAAGCCCTTGTATTTTTAGATATAAGGAAATCACTGTACATATGCCACTCTGTGCTGCAAAACAAGCGTCTAAGCTAAGGCTCTCACAGCTCATTAAACGAGTTATTTTATAGTGAGATGCAATCTGAACATATTACGACGTTATTGCTTATGATTTTATTCGGAATAAGGAGAAGAAAGTTGTGACGAAACACAGAAGTATGCTCTGGAAGCTATGTTTTCTTTCACCGTATATTAATCAGTTACCTGCTACTTTTAATAAGCGACAATAACAGAGGGAACTGAAGGGCTCGACGTCTTTCAGTCACAATCATATGAATTGACAGATAATGAAGCCAGAGAAATCACAGGTGAAGTTAACTGTAATGTTTATTGAAATTTAGAAATAATAGTGTAAAAGAAAATGAAAGTAGACGAAAAGATAATTCACCGCCGGCGGGGACCGAACCAACATTTGTGCATTATATTAATACGGGACCACCGTATATAGATACTGCCTCAGTGTGGCTGCAGTGAAGTGTAGAAAGACGAAGTGGTGCCGATCTTTGTCGATCTCCATTTTGATCCCGTTTGCAATGACACTGTAAATATATCTTGTAACTAACATTCTGCTTGTGCTTCACGTAACATTTTGCTGGAGGTAGACGCTCCATATACCTCACAACGGAATACCGCAGCGGCCGCACCGTCCAGCTTTCGGCCTCGGCTCCCGGTGATGGCACTTCGTCGCCACTTGAAACTCAAGTCCCAGCTACCACGTATTTCGTGCTTCCTCAACCCCGTGATCGTGGCATATTCTCCGGCCGGATTGGTCTCGATGTTGACCACTAGCTCAGTATGTATGAGCGTGCTAGTCAGAACAACCACTGAGACCCTACTATAATATTGGCTAATGCGACCTACTTGGCTGGAACACCGCGTGTGTGGTTCCAGACGGACGAACAACTCCCCACCTGGGAAGTTTTCAGGCAGGAGCTCCGCAATCTCTTTGTAAACTCGTCAGGTCGCCAACTGGCTGCAAGAAAAGAACTCGCTAGAGGCGCGCAGTCTTCTACCGAGTCATGTGTAACCAACATATAATATTCCCTCGATCATTGTCGAAAACTAGACGAGAAATTCCTCAACGTGACAAAGTTGGCCAGATATTGAAAGGTATCGCGGATGATGCATTCAGCTTATTCATCTACACCAACCTCTACAATATCGACGCCATCATCAAGGAATGCCAACGCTTCGAACAGGCCAACAGTCGCTGTGTAACTGCTCAGTTTTCTCGTCTCTATAATATGGCTGTGACGTCATCTTGAGCCAACTTTGTCAGTACACCCCCTTTATATGAGAATGAGACACGCGTCGGTTGACGTGAGCTTGAGACTGCGTATCGTGCCCCACTTCGTCTCCAACCACACGACCATGCCGCTGACCACTCTGTCCCTTCCATATCTCTTATTCAAGCAGTTGTGCGGCAGGAATTTGTCAACCTGGGTTTGCCTTCGGCCTGTTCTCTCTCCCGACCTGACACCGGACCGGACCGGATTAATGTGGCCCGCAGCAACCCGTACTTTCCGTGCCATTTCCGCCACCCAGCTGAGTGGAGAACCCAGATGACAGACCGATCTGCTTCAGTTGCCGCCAAATTAGACATATATCCGGTCACTGCCGCTCCCGCAGAAGGGAGCGACATTGACGACGTAGCGACAAATCCTCGCTGGGCTTTACCCACTAAGCCCAACCTCTTCGACGTTCATTTCTTTATTATATGGTATTTAAGAGATGTTGTCGCCTTTAATTGGCACCGGCTACTGCTTGGACGTTCATTTGAGCGGCATTCCTGTAAGAACGTTGATCGACACTGACGCGTACGCGTCTATTATGAGTGCCACTCTTCGCCGTCGGCTCAAGAAAGTCCTTACGCCTGCACTGGACCGATCTTTAAGAGTTGCCGACGGCGGGACAGTCGCTATTATTGGCATGTGCCCTGCACGAGTGACCGTCACCAGTGGACACACGCTCCTCTTTTTTACTGTCATAGTCTACTGCCCTCACGAACTGATACTTGGCATAGATTTTCTTGCGACCCAGTCTGCTCTCAACTACTGTTCACCAGGCTGTTTTCGCCTTGCCTTGCCCCTTGCGTCCGACGGTAGTGACCCACCTCAGAGCCACCTAAGTTGCCTGCACTTCACTCGCCTGCCCCTTGGAGCTGGGAAACACGTCGATTTGTGCTCCGCGTCTGCTGTGCCTCATGGCGACTACGTGGTTTCACTTATCACGGACGTTATGCTTACTCACGATTTCACCGTTCCGCACACAGTCCTAATGTTCACAAGCAACCGCACCTGCCTTGCTGTGATTTCCTCAAGGAATATCACTGGCCCGTATTTGTGCTCTGAAGACCACCCAATGGATACCTTTTACGTGCAGGACTCGTGCCGATCACAATATGAGTCGACGTCATCGCGTTGTGGTGGCACCGACATTCGGAACATGGTTGCCACTGACCTCCCGCGTGCTGAAGCTCAAGCCCTCTGCCGCGTTCTTAAAGGTTACCACGACATTTTGGACCTTGACTATCAATCCTTGGGCCAAACTTCTGTCGTGCGCCATCGAATAAATATCGGCAATGCGAACACCACTCACCGACGCCCCTCTCGTGTTTTTGCGTCGGAGTGCTTCGCTATACAACGGGAAGTAAAGAAGATGCTAGCAAAGAACATTATCGCGAGTCTTCCTGTAATCCCTGGCCTACTCCTGTCGCACTCGTGAAAAAGGAGAGGACGTGGCACTTCTGTTTATGTTATCGCCACTTAAAGAAAATTTAAACAAGGACGTTTACCCTTTGCCACGCATTGATGACGCTCTAGATTGCGCGTACGGCGCAACATATTTTTCCTCTATAGACCTATGATCCGGGTACTGGCAGCTTCCCGTCGACGACATGGACTGGGAGAAAACCTCATTTGTTACCTAACGGCATTTATCTGTTCAAGGTGAAGCCCTTCGTTCTATCTAATGCACCAGCAAGCTTCGAACGAATGATGATTCAAGGGTTAAAATGGTCGGCGAGATTGTTTTCTCTCCTTCGGTACACGCATCTAGATCGTCTATCAGCAATTCCTCATGTATTTTGCAGGGGCGGTCTCCGTTGTTACTCCACCAAAGGTCACCTTGGCCGCCGCCAAGTCACCGTCGTTGGCTACCTCGCGGACGCAAGTGGAGTAATTCCCCATCCGGACAAAATTCCTGCAGTCACCAAGTTTCCAGTCCCGAAGTACATCAAATACGTTCCCAGCTTTCAAGGGCTGTGCCCTTATTTCCGCGGTTTTGGGAAAGACTTTGGGGTCATTGCACGCCCCCTTACCGACCTTTTAAATGAAGACGTTCCGTTTTTGGGGTGTCCTGGTCACACCGCCGCTTTTTGGCAGCTCACTAATCTCTCTATCACACCGCTAATCTTAGGCCACTTCCGCGTTATAGCCTACGCCAGCCGGCTCCTGTCAGCCGCTGAGCGCTATTATTATATCACTAAGAGTGAGTGCCTCATCCTTGTGGGGGAAGTCGCTAAGTTCCGCCCATGCTTATACGGATGTCCCTTCTGTGTGATCACAGACAGTCACACTCCCTGCTGTCTTTCCTCACTCAATCACAAGGCAGGCCGACTAGCTCGCTGGCTTTTAAGCCTGCAAGATTGTACGTACTCAGTTGCATACAAGTCGTGCCGCCAGCGCCAGGATGCAGACTGTTTGTCCCTCTACCCTGAAGAATCGGATGCCGATACCGACGTAGCCTTCTGCGTTTTCTCTGCGTCACAGTTGCTTCTTATCAGCCACGAGCAACGCTACTATCCATCGTTACGAGATCTGATCGACCGGCTCACGTCTTCGCCTGGTGGTTTCTCCCTCCGAATGTCCCTCCTCAAGGATGGGAACTCATACCACTGTAGCTTTCACCATGATGGCCATGGCCTTCTTCTTGTTGTGGCTGCAGTGAAGAGGAGGAAGAGGAAGGGGTGCTGATCTCTGTCAGTCTTCATTTTGAGTCCGCTTGCAGCGACACTGTATATATATCTTGTAAATAGATTCCTGTCTGTGCTTAACTTTGCAATATATACACACATAGGTGTAATGCGGACATATTGGTTCTGTACCCACATACGGCTAGTTATCTTTTCGTCCACTTTCAGTTTCTTTTACATTATTATTTGTACATATAAGTTAAACATAATTAAGTTCCCTGTGTGCTTTATGTAGCTTCATTATCTGTGAATTGGTATAATTGCGACTACTACTGTTAGACATTCCAATGTCTCTGGGGTATGCAAATGACACTGGTAAAATATTAATAATAGCTCAGTATATTCACTGCAAGATAACTTGCCAAACAACCTACACAGGATGCACTCTTGGTTACGCACGGATCAACTGCCAATAAACGGAGATCAACCACAATACGTTTTATTCCACTCTATAAAACACTGGTCACTAAGGCCATAGGTCGAATTAGTTACGCAGTGCATTCCGCGGCATACTCGATGACTTTGTCAAAGAACGAAAATTTCTAAACTTGTGCGCAGACTTCCAGAAGTCGACTCAACGGAGGCGTTGGACGCTGACCCTGAGCATCGTCGTGCTGACGAGTGGCTTCGCCTTCACTCTGGTGGCATGGCTAACGGGTTACCTGGTGTGTGTCCTCAAGAGAAGGCGGAGGAAGCCACGGCGCCCACCAGACGACGACGCTCAAAGCGCCCCTTCCGAAAGTGCAAATCTAGGAAGGGTTCATATTTGTGACCACAAGAAATACTTAGCAGAAGCCGACAGTTGCTGAGGCTTGATGGCGTGGCACAAGAATGAATACTGGGGTTTTGCGTGCCAAAACTACGATTTGATTGTGAGGCACGCCGTAGTGGTGCACTCCGGATTAATTTTCACCATGAGGGGATCTTTAGCGTGCCCCCAATGCACGGGACACGTGCGTTTTTTGCATTTCGCCCCCATCGAAATGCGGCCGCCGTGACCGCGATTTGACCCCACGACCTCGTGCTTAGCAGCCCAACACCATAGCCCCTAAGCCACCGCTATGGGGGGGGGGGGGGGGTGATTAAAGGAACAGGTGACATTAGATGTGTGCTAAAGTTAAAGTGCTCGCTTTTTGTGCTTCTTTATCTCGCTATCTCGCTAAAAAAAAAAAGACGGGGTCAACACTCTGAACAGTCACAAAATACCAAATGAAAAATGCGTTTTAAGTTTTTATTTCTTCGAGTTTGTGTTCTTGCGCAGATTGGATGGTTATGAATGAGAATCGTAGCCGTGCACGTTCCTTTATGAAGCACAAAAATTGCAGCGCACCAGCGTTTCAGCACTTTGTCGATTGCTCTAATGAGGCGTCGATGTCCAGAACTCCGCTTCATGCGCTTTAGCTTCATACTATGGTTCCCCGATTCTTTAAATTTTCAGTGATGCTGATTGTCTGATTACGCGTAGATTTCTTCAGCACCCAGAAGATGTTTCAGAACGTTCCTGGCATCGCGAATGCGGAAATATGGAAAGAACACATGTGCATGACACAGGCGTAGCTAACAGCTATTCTAGAAAAAGCAAAGTATGTATGTAGTATATTGTGTCCCAGTTGATGCGGACCAAGCTTTATAAAAAAAATTAAAAAAAAACACAAGCTACGAGATACGGCGATTGACCAACGGTGTTTCGTTAGCAATCGGCTTTCGCGCGCTGGTTACTTTTTCTGTTATCATTGATGAACTTATTAGCCGAAATTAATTGCCTGCTCGCATAATTACTTGCACAACTGCGTAAGTTCAAATGCGAAATTGCGCATCGTATTCGAAAACTTCATATCCAACAGTTTCCAACAGTCTACATTGTCACCCAGTTATTTTTCAGCGTTTCTAATTTCGGCCTAAAATGTCAAAACGTTTGAAGGCGATTCAACGTGGTAATTTTTTTTTTAATTGAGAGGTTTTACATGCGAAAACGACGATTAACCATTGACATCGACAGCAAAGTTCAACGTTGTGCATGGACTGCTCGGACGACGTTCAAAGTATAGTATGCGGCGGCCACATCTTGGCGCGACGCAGCGATTAAGGCGACTGCTGCTGCATAAAAGTACCAGGCGCCCCGTTACCTAATTACGTCTGACAACGCTGGCATGACGAATAGCGCCGTAAGTGTTGTTGCACGCGACATCGCACATCGACAGGACATGAGTTGAAACTAACGGCAAACATTCCGCTTTCGGAAAACGCGCCAAGCATCTCCACGCGCTGGTTTTCATGTGGGAAATTCTAACGGTTGTATTCTGTTTTTGTCTGGCATGCCAGTGTGGCGTAATGGTTAGAGTAGCGGGCTTCTATGCACGAATGCTGCTGGCGAATGTAGATTATATATATATATATATATATATATAAACCAGAAGAAAGTGGGTTAACCGAGGGGCCCGATTTTTATTAGTCATGTCATAAGAAGCCAACAAAAACTGACACCAAGGACAACAGAGGGGAAATTACTTGTGCTTAATAAAGGAAAGAAAGAAACTATAAATTAATGGAAATTAAAGTGGATGAAAAAACAAGTTGCCGCAGGTGGGAACCGAACCCACAACCTTCGCATTTCGCGTGCGATGCTCTATTGACGCCTTCAGGTAGCATGTGTGGGTTTAATGACCAGTTGCCTTCACCCAAAAAGATATATATATATATATATATAAAACCGATACGTCACAGTGACCCGTGGTACCTTGGCGCATATGGGCCCACATTTTTGGGGGTGCATTATTTCCGGGATCTATCCAGGATAGAGGCCAGAAACATACCCGATATGGAAAAGTGGTGGTAATTCACTGAGAAAGACTTTGTCTTTAAGAGAATGCGAAGTAAAGGTGGGCAGGCGCGCTTTACGCACGCGACAGCAGCGCCCCCGAACAATGTTTCAATGTTTAACACGAGGAAAAAAACACCTGGGAAAATGTTGTGAGTTGGAAACTTGATTATAATATTCCTGGCAATTATTTGTGCCAGATCAGCTTTCAATTTGCATTGAAAGCAACGGTACAGTATTTTTTTCACGTTGACGAGAAGGTGGGAACCAAAAAGCACTCGATTGGCCAGACAGAATTTAATTCCAGATTAAGATTGGATGTTAGCTATAACCACACGGTCGCGTGCGACGCCCCTTCCTATCCCTATACCCACCGCGGTAGCTTAGTAGCCATGGCGTTGTGTTGTTATGCTCGAGCTCGCAAATTCGGTCCGAGCCGCAGCCATTTCGATGGGGGCGAAATGCAAACATGCTCATATGCTTAGGCTTAGGGGCACACTAAAAAAGAAGAAAAAAGAAAAACAGGTGCTGAAAATAATCCGGAGTACTTCACTATGGCATGCCTCATTATTACATAGCTCCAAACAGTCCTAAAACCCCGATTTGATATTCACCATAAGGCTTCGTCACTAGAAAACCCTAGAATATCTTTTTTTTTTGCAGATCTCTAGAGGCATTCTACGATGGTGGCATGTAACGCAGGGATGGATGGGGTAACGGTGGGGCCTCTACAGGGATTTACGAGCACGGGCTTACTACCCTCCCGTGCACAAGCAATACAGTTATTTTTAAGGCCTAATAATCCTCCGTCTACATTCGACTGGAAGGTCAAATAGAATTGATGAGCGTTGTGCAGCTCCTGTCCACTATAAAGTTAGGGACGGAGGAAACACGGGCAATACAAATTACTGCCATTTGTCGTTCTCGCCAAGCGTAGCATGACCACCACTCACCGGTCAGATCCGTCCATATAACCTTTTTGCCTTCCAGGGACCAACTGACAGCATAATTCTTAGTGTTAACGCTGCGGCTCTCTCGTAGAAGGCGATATTTTTGGCGTGTGTTGTCAGCAAAAGAATAACCGCATGTCATACTAT
This sequence comes from Dermacentor andersoni, assembly GCF_023375885.2. Classification (NCBI taxonomy): domain Eukaryota; kingdom Metazoa; phylum Arthropoda; class Arachnida; order Ixodida; family Ixodidae; genus Dermacentor; species Dermacentor andersoni. The sequence continues at coordinate 333,961,544 of NC_092814.1, forward strand.
GTAACACTCCTCATTATAAGCGCATATTCTTGTTCCGCATCTAAAACAAATGATTCACATGTTGTTCCTTCTAATATAAAACATATCTCTGTAATGTGACGGCCTACACGTAATCGTGTCCGATGCTCACTATACACTTACAACAGCTCAGACAATTATTTACGCCACGCAAGTTGTCCTGTATTTGCTCAAGAGGATATTTTGTGATTTCAGTTGTTGATTGTTGATATTAAGTGTGAAAACTTTATCACTGACACCAAAAATTATCTCAATGTTAATAGTCAATTGCCTTGCCCACACGTAAGTATAATATGCTGTTTTTATCAATAAAGTAACTGTTGTTGTTATATCCTTGAAAAAAGGGGTGTTTGGCCATTTCTGATACGTACGCGACAGTGCTTGCGTTTGGCGCACGGTGACTGAATTTCGCTGAAGTAGCACTTCATTGAGTCTTAGGACTGTGCTACGGGAGCATCTGAGTTCATGTAAACGACTAGTGGAGGGCGTATTTCCTTTGTGATTTGGTGGAAACAATAACCATATGAACGTGTAGTACAGCCCATGAAGATATTTCGGAATGTCGAAGTCTAGTCTTGACGGTGGCACATGCAATAAGTACAGGAAAGCCACGTCGACATAGGTAACAGAAGCGTTCTCACCTATCAAGCAAAGAAAAACCGTCCAAGACGAGAAGCTTGATCTTTGACGTTTTTATTTCTCTAGATGGTGTTTCCTAGCAATAGAAATCACATCATGGCTCAGATGTTCAAAAGCCGGCGGCCCTAAAATAGCTGGTGACCACAACAATTGTGTCCTTCGAGAAAGTCTTTGATGTCATCTGATAGCTTGTACTAGGCAGAAAAATAGCTTCCAAACATGGTCTCCTACTTCTCAATTATAAATTTCTTTGGAGGATCAAAACGCACCTAGTAATGAACTGAAACCAACACGTATTTGTGTGTGTGTGTGTGTGTGTGTGTGTGTGTGTGTGTTTGTGTGTGTCTTTGTGTGTGTGTGTGCGTGCGTGCGTGTGTGTGTTTGTGTGTGTGTGTGCGTGTGTGTGTGTGTGTGTGTGTGTGCGTGCGTGCGTGCGTGTGTGTGTGTGTGCGTGTGTGTGTGTGCCGGATAGCGGCAGCGGCCGTGACATTGCAGGGCGACATCGGTTAGGCCCATGTCAAGAAATTTGGCAACCAACTACACAGTAATTGAAAGCGCAAATAGACAACACAGATTCATCAAAAAGACAGTGAGAGAAACAAAGGATACACACATAAAAAATCATAAATGTGAAAGATACGGCAAAAAAAGAAATTGTGAGACGAAATCTGTACGATACCAAAGAAAGCCAGCGCCTTGATATTTGAGGCCCGAGTTGATTGCTTGAGAACAATATCTACCGAGGCAAATACTCGTAACAGGATGAGGCATATGTGTCTGCTGCAGCTAAACTTCAGAGATTACTCAGCCCATTGTAATGGGGTGATAAGATATTTACCCAGCAGCAACTGCAGGAAACGTCCGCCTTCTAGAAGCGCTGGCATTCAAAGTGGATTGTAGCAATAAGTGTTCAGCGGTGGAGATGAGCAACATTCAGAATATTGTTGAAAAAAAAAAAACAGGGAACAAATTGATAGAGCGGGGGTCATTACAGGCAGAGGCAGCTAACTGCCCAATATAGAGATAGAGCTTTTAATAAATGAAGAGGAGGACATCGATAAACAGGCAAATGCTAGGCAATAAGAGATGTACTCAAACCTCATTTGCTCAAGCAGGCTAGACGAATATTTGTCACAGCCCTGCTTGAAACGGGATGCCAGTAGAAATCAACATGGTCACCACCATCTTGAGAGCAGTAAGGTTCCTGAATATACTCGCGTGCTTTGAAAAAATAAGGACATCCTCCTCCACCGCATCCCTTCGTACTCGCCGTCAGTGTCGTCCACCACGTTATTCCTAAGTCGCTAATGCAAAGCGGCATAGTACACAACTTCGGGTCATCTGCGGCTGTTTATACATCATAATAGATGACCTGGAGCAAGAAAAAGAACGCTAAAAAATTTAGGCAGGAACCACCTCACAATTCTGAAGCAGGGTTTGGGTATATGTAGTTGGTATTCCATCACAAACATCACAACAGACAGAGGGACCTTGTCAGAGGGCTTGTCCTCGTCGTTCTTTCGGCCCATCTATCTATGTAACCGCTGTAAGTCATGTTTGCACCTCACGATGGCTGTCAACGTTAATGCGATTGGCATTCAAGCAAGGCAGCGACACACAGCGTTGACACCGCCGAAATGCGTAATGTATATGGGGCAGGCACTGCAGCCTAGCTCCTCTCTTACTTTGATGATGATTTTTTGACATCCCCTTTGAAACGGGGCGGTGAAAAATAGCCGCCTAGCCTGCTTGAGTTAATCAGGTAGGCTGAGAGTTTCAGACAAGTTTGCCTGACCATCGTATGTAAAAAGGCTTCGCTGGCACCGAACAACGGAGAAGCTTTAAAGGACTTCGTTTTGTTATACCCTGTGACCCAAGATGGCGTAAAAGAGGCTCCCTGAAGAGCAGCTGATATCCTGTGACCCAGGTTGGCGTGAGAGAGGTTAGTTAGATGGGGGACTTCCGGTTAATTTTGGCCACCTGGGGTTCAGTAACGTGTAACAATGCAAATACGTGTGTGCACTGGCACTGACGTTCTTGCAATTTGCCCCCTTTGAAATGTTGCCGTCGCTGCCGGAATTTGATGCCGCGCCCTTCGGCTTAGCAGCGCAACACCAAAGTCACTGCGCCACAACAGCGGGTCCCCAAAGAACGCTAACTTTATCATTATAGACTGGAAGAAGCGCAACATTGTGATGCTAAGAAGGAAGCCTCATTTTTGTGGTAGAGGTGGCCAGTAACGTGCGCTGTTCACGTCTGATCTCGTGGCAGCATTTTCGCTAATCCCTTCCGTGTTGTATTGTTGCATTGTTGTTTGCATGTAGAAGACAGTCTCTACAGAGAGTTCGAGAAGTCAAAGAAACCACGTGGAAAAAGCATCGAGCTCTATATGCATATCTGCATAACTTCCTTGATAACAAAGTGTATTAGTTTCCTTGTTCTTTTTTTGCTGGAGCAGGGATTTCAGAATTAAATAAAGCACTAAGTATAGAGTGAAAGCTAAGGTTGGACATGTGAGTAAGTGAAGAAAATTTGTCAGGATGAGATCAAACATTTTAGGTGGCTTGTTGGGCTGTTAACAGGTTACCTGTGCTGTCACAAAAACTGTAAGGTCAAAACCTATAGCACGAGCCCGTACAATGATAATGAATAGGGATGCGCCCAACCAACACACACAAACACGCGGAATTTATGGAAAAGGCACCTTAACCAGAAAGGACATTTCCTCGCCTAACATCAAAACATCAATATAGCTGTGTCGATGACGCATACAATACTTCTTTTCCTAATACAATATGGTTCCAAAACTTCTCAGGTACATGCGTTATCACTCCTTTCAATATCTTGATCAAATGAATCGGTGGTTCAGACAGGCAGTGTAGAAAGAGCATTGACTGGGCAAATTAAACATTTAATTATTTTTGATAGTCGACTAATGTTCCCGTGCATTGTAGTTTGCGTCGCATCATGCGTGACCTACATAAACGTTGCCAGATGTCAGCGGGATCTCATACACCACTCCTATACCTTCAGCACACAAACGGCCTTGTATGCTTCTTACCGGATCCACTAGCATGATGATCATAGCGTGAAATACCCGTACACAACCTCGCGAATTTTCATGGTGCAGAGAACGCCATGACGATCCGTATACGTTCACAACATTCAAGTTATCCGACACTCTGCGCACGTATGGTACCATTTGTGGTAAAATCCCAAGCAAGTGTTGACGAAGCCGCTTGACAACATACCTGCAACCTGACAACATACGTACAGAAAAGAAGCAAGGTCTACGGCATAGACATAAACGTTAATCAAAAACGTAAAGCAGCGATAAGTGAAGAAGAGAAAGACAGAATGCGGCAGTCTCGTCGTGAAAGAGAGAGAGAGACAGAGAAACAGGATGGGAAAGGTAGGAAGTTTAACCGGAAGAGCTTCTGGTCTGCTACCCTGCAGTGCGGGTTGTCGTGAACGTGGCGCTTCTAAACCCTGTATTAAGAAATGCGCCCTAGCTTCAAGCCCATGCTTGACTTGAACTATATGACACCTGGCATGAACGTGCTCAAGACGGCCATTCCGCTGCCTTCGGTGCGGTCACGACAGGCGTAATCCAGATCAAGTCTAGCATAGGAATCATGTTAGGGCGTATTTCTGAATATGAGGGCAGGACTGTGCAGCACAAAGAAAAAAAAAAGTATCAATCGCCGCCGCGAAGGACGCCGCGACCTTGCTCCTGAGCAGGCTTCTACCGCGGATGCGGATCGTTACTTCAGCAAACATTTCTTCAAGGACCCATACGACTTGCGTGCAGCGCTTGTGACCATCTGCGGTTCACGTCGTACGTGGCTAAACTTCCCGAGAAATTCGTTGTTACGTTGGCAAAGGAATTGCCGTCTGAACATGTAAGTTAGTTCTCAATGTTCATTATTTGCAGGTATAACAAGAACGAATCGAGAGTACGTGTTCTTTTCCACAGTAACGGTTCCTTGAATGTGGATTTCTTTAACGTTTACATAGATCAAAGTACGCGAAAGGTTTAGCTCGCCGCCTCATTGAAATGCGGCCACTGCGGACAGCTGACCTCGTGTCTCAGCAGCAAACAGCCGTAGTCACTGAACCATCGCAACATGTCCGATGAATTAGGAAGAGTTCGCTATGCTGTCAGATAGGCGGGCACATTAAGCATGGTGCTCTTTTAAAGCAATGCTTTCTTTGCGAACTGCCTCGGACTTTCCTGATCGAAGCTGCCGTCTGCTGCTGGTGCAGCTCGATCGTGCGTTCTAGCCGAATAGCCAACATTCGGTTGCGTGACGGCGGCGCCATTTGGTTACGCTAGCTGCCACTACCACGGGAACGCTGCGCCTAGCTGCTTCTCACTGCCTAGCTTTTCGCTGTTCGGTGGCGTTACTTTCATTGCAGGAATTCGCCGCTGTCTGCAAACGCGCCGACTCCACCTTTGTAATCTTGGCCGATGGCTTTGAAGCGCAGTAATCATGCCAGAATGCATAATGCCGATTCCCGAATGTTAGTTTCACCGCAATACAGCAATGCAACACGGATGAAGCTTATGCAGTCTATTTCGGTGAAGCATACTAAGAGTTTAAAGGGACAACTGTGACGGGGCATGGTAAGTATTCTTTAATCACACACTCAAGCACCCACCGTCTCCTGTCGAAGTACGAGCTACGATACGCCTAATTATACTGGTAAGCCTTCAGAGCTATTTCGGACGTGCCTGTGAAGATTAGAGCTTTTGGGGCAGTAAAGAGTATGCATAAATTTTTTCGGATGTTTTCGCAGCCCCTAGGCAGCCCGAAAAATTCAGCGTTGACTGGTAGCTAGTTTCATGTGATTACTTCCTGCGTAGAGTAAAACCACCTCATAAACCAATACCTAGAAAGATAATGATAAGGTTGTATGGTAGATAAACAAGTTTGGGCTAACTAGAACGCATTATTTTCTATCGGTTCTCGCCCATATGTATTGTCGGCATAATTTTGGCTTCAAGCTTAGTGTGAGCCCTATGCTACCTTTGTCAACCTGTTACGTAGCGGTACGAGATCTTGCTATCAAGTTAATCGTTAAGAACGAATTTCTGCTTTGTGATTTCTTATTCGCATTTCATTTGTCCGTGACCGTACATCTGCTTGCATAATGAAAATTATGTGCCAGCCAAAGATTTCATTTGGTGGAATTCGAAAGAATCCTGCATTATGGAGACGCGCGCTGCAGCGGATTCAGCGGGTGGGCGTCTCTATCCCCTGGGCAGGTATAACATAAAGCCATTCCAATCTGTTTTCATGCCCATACGGGAGAGACCTGAGCCACCACGGCCTGACCTACCACGAAGGGCTGGTGGTGGATTTGGAATAAAAACAGATTGAAATAGTTTTACGTTATACCGGCCCAGGGTTGGTTGCGCCTCTCTGGGTCTGTGGTGTAAGAGTTGGGGTCGGGCATGTTAAAAGGGGTAGCTGGCCCATGCCGTCGTCCGACTGATCCACGCTAAGGACGTTGTTGAAGGGAAGAGCATGTTCTCAACGAGAAGGAGCTCGGAGTACTGGGTTTATTTACAATATCTACATGAGGAGTGCAGAACATTACGTGTCATAAGTCTAGCATGACTGCATAGAAGCTCACTACGCCGTCGGCTAACAGTAACAGCGATGAGATATGGCGACACGGAAAGTGTTACCGTGTCGACTGCACTGCATAATTTGAGGACATTTTCGGGTTATCATCATGAGCGTCGGCGTGGGAATGTACAGTTCGATTGTAGTGCCAACGATGTTTTCGGCTTTACAGGAAAGCAGGCGCAGTCCCGTCGCTCGACGGACTTCTTCCACATACTAGTACACTGTTAGCGGAGAGAATTTGGAGTGGCGCCCTCTCGCGAGTGACTTCACGGCCAGGACGCTGCTCGCTCCGGCTCGCTCGGCTGCCGAGCGCGTGTTCCCTTTGTTGGTGCTTGGGGTATTGGTGGCTTGAGCCGTACTTACAGAAGAATATTTCGGATTATTTCTGCTATGCCTTAACTGCAGCTTCTTCTTCAAAATCCTGCGAGCCATGAAAATTTGCGACTTGGATATTGCAAGCTATGTAGCGCTGAAGGGGTATACTGATTTTGCAATGCATATATGCGCCGTGTCGGTCCATAAATTTTGCGTAAAAATAATGTCGAAGTTGTGTATGATGCTTCGCTAAACATTTAACATTCCCACAGTAGTTAGCTATGAGAGACATTGCATTTTACATGGAAGAAAAATCATGGTAATTGCTGTCAACATGTTATCTGTATTAAAAAAACACTGGCCAGCGAAGCTGTCATCATGCTTCTTATTACTTTGATGAGATGTTCTAGTCAAATAAGGCCACTTATTGATGTGTGAAAGAAATAGTTAGGCGCGCATTTCATATGAAAAAGTTTACTCCTACCTTTACCGCTCTCTGAAACGCCCCCATAAGACGAATTGTTCATGGCTGCTAACACGACGGCGCGTCATATGTAGAGTATTTACATATATGAATAATTCACAAGTACCGTTGCAGTAATTACTTGAAAGAAAAGGTTCGTGGTTAAGATCAAGAGCCCATCAAATGCAAGCGATGAAATGTTTCGTGGTGCAAAAAAGTGGCACTCAGTAGCTTTTACCGGCAATATGACACACCCCTCAAGCAACGGTAGCAACCAACTGTCGTTATGGCGAGGCACGCATTGTTCGCGAAACCCTTCAGTTCACTACAACTTCGAACTGAAACCATGAAGCAGTTTTTAGAGCGTAAATCGCAATGCCTAAAAAGTACTCGAGGTACTACGGCGCAGCTTACGGTGCCTAGGAAAGGAAAATTCAAGCACCTTCTGCCTCACCATGTCTCGATCAAGCGTTCTTTAATTATACAAACGGAGAAGTATTAGCTTCGTCGGTACATAAAAGAGAACTTGCAAACCTTCATAAGGGATTTAGCACAAGCGTTACATATCTCACGTGATCTTTGGCCCTCCACCGGGGAATAATGATATCTTCAACATGTCCCATACTACTAATGAATGACACTTCGGCTTCTTTCTGGCTGCAGTGATACGGTCCAAAAGGCATATTTCACTAAAATATTTGGGCCAAGCGGCCTGTATCAGTTCGCCAAACAGATTCGTCATGTATATTCCTTAAGCAACAAACAATAGTAAATTGCTCAAGTCAGTTGAACATGTAGCACGCAAAAGGGAATATGTATTGGTACAATCCTTTTCGTATTCTGCAAACAGCTGTAGGCCTCCATTAGCTTTACTTCAAATTACCGCGATTTAAAATAAACATGCGTATAAATGCCTAATTTTGAGAAGCAGTTACAAAAGCAAGTGGTGCTGGTAGAATCTAAACTACAGTGTTAGTTAAGTCCTCGTGTTACTGCCGAGCGTTTCTATGAAGAGATGCAAAAATTCAAAATATGCCATAAATTAATCGTTGTGAGCAAACCTGTTTTAGTGGATTAAAATAAATTAAAAATAAATTATGGGGTTTTACGTGCCAAAACCACTTTCTGATTTTGAGGAATTTGGACCACCTGGGGATCTTTAACGTGCACCTACATCTAAGTACACAAGTGTTTTCGCGTTTCGCCTCCATCGAAATGCGGCCGCCGTGGCCGGGATTTCGTCCTCGTGCTTAGCAACCCAACACCATAGCCACTAAGCAACTGATTAAAACCAAAGTAACAATTGTAGAAGTCATATATAGCCATCATTTGTGACATACTTGTTGCACCGCGGCAGGTATGGTATAATAAGTGGATTTTTATATGCTATGTTTTTGCGGTTGTCGATTCGCGTATGAAAAGCCCGCAATGGGCTGGTCTGCGCTCTTTCGGCTGGTACTGTAGCGTTGCAATTCAGAACTGTATTGTCGTCTAAGAAATAAGCTCTCTGAATAAATTTTCGCGAACGAAGACGTCGCAAAAATATATTTGAGACGGCCGCCATAAGTATACAAGCAGACAGAACGAGGGCGAACTAACGAAAGCACTGCAACAGGCGCTCGGATTCCAGGGACCATACGGACACCGCCCGAACTATAGCAGACGACAGGCGCGAGTCCGTGCCCTGACGTCCCGCGAGCGGCGCTCGCAGCGCCCCTGTAGTTCGTTCTCGGGTCTAATAGCTACAAAGCGCGCGTCTACCTCCCCGCGTTCTAACTGGCTTGCGGCAATGCGAAACTATTTCTGTTATGTAGGAATGGCTTTTGGTAAAGCACAGTAGTTCATAACTCTGGCTTCCCTGTGTGGCATGTTGGTGAAAATCTTCAGGCACTAGTACCAAAGTTTGCATGCACTAGATGGTTTCAGTATACGGGAAATGTGTTTAAAATTCAGCTTTAGACACTGCTTAAGGCAGGCACCGCTCGTGTTGGTTTATTCTGTGTTCCGTCGTGGTTTCGAAGTGCGCCACCACATTCCGTATGTTCAACCAAAATTCAGATTGACCTGCCCCAAACTGCTTCAAAACGACATCTACTCTAAATTGCTCCAAGATGAAATTTAGTGCTCTAAGATGCTCCAAAATACAATTTTGTTTGCTTCAAAGTGCTCCAATACGCAATTTTATATTCACCAAAAATTGCTCCAAAGTGACTTTAAGCAGTCCCATCCCTGCGCACGGCAATTCGCCTTTCTGGCATGAACGCAAAGCGCACGATCACGTTTCTCCAGTGTTCTCAAGAAACGCTCTCAAGAAAGCAAGAAAAACAACAAATCACACAGCACACCAATGGTGAAAGGCAAAAAAGAAAAGAAAAAACGAAAAAAGAACACAAAACACAGTACGGATACCACGCACTGCGCGATCCGATGTATGCGAAGCTTACTGTGGTGTTTGTTTTGATCGACAATATTTAGCAGTGATGTCGACGGCGATTGTTCATATTCTTCAATGTTCAATACGAGAGTGGTGAGCTGATGTTAGTCGTTACCTTGCGTGCACCACTGCTGTTTGTCTGCTAGCGCACAGAACACACAGGGGGGCGTGTTCGCCTGAGGTATTGTTGTGCTCCATTGTTGAGGACCTCTGAAAGGGGTGAGAATTATGATTGCCCCACATGGCACATCGCATTGTGACAGAAGTGATGGCGGAATTATGGGGCTGCAGGAGTCAAAACCACAATCGGATTATAAGGCACGCGGTAGTGCGGACTCCGTATTAAGTTTGAATCCCTGGTGTTCTTTATGGTGTATCCACACGACGGACGGCTCCGCGCAAATCTGTGCCGCGGACGCTTATTCCGCCGCCCGTCCGGCTGCGAAGCGCATCCAGACGACGGACGGACTGAGTAGACGACCGCGCCGGAAAAATAAAGATGGCGGCTACGCCCGAAGCGACTCCCATCCGCCTCGAACCTGTCAAGTCGTCGTCGTCCACTGTGTGGCCCGTAACTTTCAAACTGAGGATTGTATTTGGTTTAAATTTGTGTCCAGAAGCTTCGACAGCAATGTATTCGTGATGAATGGACACCGTTTCCGAAAGCGATACTCAGATTCTCGGCGTGTAGGCTTAGAGTGGCTGTATTGGCTGAACATGGCCTCGAAGATGTTGCGGCGGCCCGGGCGGATCTCAGTGGCCGTAAGTTAATATAATTGCTTGTTTTTACTCACTCTAGATGGCGCCATCGGTGTAACAAAGACATTGTCATAGGTGTTTACACTCTGAATGAAAATGGAGATCGAAAGGAAACGACGGTTGGCCGCAGTGGCTGTTGTTTTGTCCGAATTGGACACGAATGGTGTCAGCAGCGATGAAGCTGTTTCAGAAAGATCCCAAAACCGCGCTTGTTGCCAGACTGTAGAGCATGCTAGGCTAAATCCGCAGCATTCGACCCCCAAAATCCGGATGCGAAAAATAGCTCGGCATTTTCCGTCCGTGGGGGTCGCGGACGACGCGCGGACGGCACAAATCCGTGACGCGTAGTCACGTGATGCGCAGTCCGTCGCGAAAAAGACGGATTTCGTCCGTCGTGTGGATCCACCATTAACGTGCACCTAAATCTAAGTGTCAGTACGTTTTTTCACTCCCGCCGAAATGCGGCTTAAGCGTTCGCGATCGAACCAGCGACGTCGAGCAATGCCATAGCTGCAATACTACCGCGGTGGTCAGAGAAGCGTTGATTTGAGAGAGAGAGAGAGAGAGAAAGAGAACTTTTATTGAGCCCTTAGTAAAGTTTGGTGCGCGCTGGCACCAGACGGGGTGGAACCTTCTTCTCAGGTCCCATATGCGTCCAGCAGTTCCTGGCCTCTTACCGCCAGTGCGAGCTGGGTCGGTAGGTCGGGGCTGGACAACAAGGTCTCCCATCGCTCGGGGGGGTTGGGGCTGGGGATGGTGAGGGGTTCTTGAGCTTAGTGCACTCTGCAAGGATGTGTGCTAGAGTGCTTTCTCATCGTCTGCAAAACGGGCATGAATTGTCATGCTCTGTCGGGAACATCTTGTGTAAGAGCACGGGATGCGCTAGCAACCCCGCTTGCGTGCGCCGCAAGATCGTTTGCTGCCTTCGGCCGAGTTTCGGATGCCGACGGGGAAGCCTACATCTGCCGCTTCTGTACATTTGGGTGATGTCTTTGTAATTTGTCACGTGGTGCGGTAGCTCTGGCTCGTCCTCGGCCCGGATTGACAGTTCTCGGGCATAGTAGTTGATTTGACGTGCGACCGCTAGATCCAACGGCGATTTAATTCGGCTTTGCGTATGCACGCCCATCGTCAGTTGTCCGCTTCACAATTTTCGTGGTGCTTATTCTTCAGGAATAGCAGAAACGTACCACACCATACCTTCAGCTTGCCCACACCCGCTGTCGCGTCTAGTAGTGTTTACCTTCTCACGTCGCCTTTTCCCTCTCCCGCCATTCCCCCATATATGTGAACCATGGACGAAGAGCAGCAAGGCTGTTATTCACTCATTTAGTGACTGCGTCGGTTCGACCAATTCTCTCTCCTTCCCCAAGTCCTCTCCATCATTCTATCTACCTCTCCTCAGGACTTGCACGTTAATAGAAGGGTAAGTGCAGCAATTTCTGCAATGCTCTTGCGGGGGGTCACGGAAAATTACAGCTGTGAAGAGGCTAATGTGACGACGCCCAGGGAGCTTCAGAGGGAATTGTGCACATGCCACGCGATGTAAAGATCCAAACGAGCTCCTCGCATCGCAGTTTTTCTCCGCCACTCATTTTACATGTGCACACACGCTCCCCCTCCCCTCCCCCTTGGAGGTTCCAATACAAATAAAATTAAGTCGGCCGACTTTCCGTTTGAATACAGTACTCGGGTGCATGCTGACCACGACTGCAGTCTAGCGTCGATCATCTTCATGAGTTCAGAGAAATATCCCTTAAGGCTCTCAGGAAAAGCGGACTCCGAAGGTAACGCCGACGTGTCACGATCATCAGCTAACTTTGCTTATTTGCATACGAGGAGTAGCATTTTAATAATTAGGGCTCGAAGGCAAAACTTCGATTGCGATGGCAAATTAGTAGACAGCTATATGAAGAACCGGAGCAGTTGGCCTTGGTAGTTGAGAAGTATGGAAGAGGCCTTTGCCCTGCAGTGGGCATAACCAGGCTCATGATGATGATGATGATGATGATGATGATCTGAAGAAAGGATAGTAGTTTAATCGGCCGTATAAACTTACAATCATTTGCCTACTAACTGAATTAACAAGCATGGTGTTAGTTAGCACGAGCACATATGAACACATCACACTCACTTAGAGTGGACACTCGCTGTCAAACCGCTGATGTGAGCATGCGCGGCAGCAGCAGCTATTCAAAGCAATGCAAAGGAATGAGCCCTCTGCAGGTCGCTTTTAATTAAGACAGGTGCGCGCGACCGCGCGGGGCTGTGCAAAACACGCACTTGGCGGAGTAGAAGCCACCCCCTCCCCTCTCCCTTCCGCGCCGGCTCCTTGCTTTCCTCCATATATGGCGCGCGAGATTGAGCCGCGATCGTCAGTTCCCCTTGGGTCCGGTCGCGAAATGCGCAGTTGCTACAGGCCGATCCACACGACGGACCAAAGTCTGCGGGCCGATCGGTCGCGTGAAGTGACGTCACGGCCCGCCGTGGTCCGGTCTGGCTCAGAGCACATCCGCATGGCGGACCGCCATAGCAGACGGCAGAGCAGACCAACCAGCTACACTAACGATTTTTCGCGTTATCATTGTAATCATTCCGACTCGAGTCCCACAAAGCCGGGAACTGCTCAACGAGGTACACAAAATAAAAAACCGCTTCGTCACTCCAAGAGGACATGGTATCTGCTGCGCGCACGTGTAGGCGGACATGAAACGACTGGCTTTTGCTGAGTGGAAAACTAGATTCGATTTGTCTGAAGACACTCTGTTGCCGGACAACATTCGTTAGCTACGCCAAAATCGCTGCGGTTTGAATGAGGTCCGCCGCCAAAGCTGAAGCGGGAAAAGCCTTGGAGATTTGTTGGACCGCGAGGGCCGCTGTTTTGCGCGGGCCAACGGCGGTCCGCACGAACTGGTGACGTCCTATCACGTGATGCGCGGACCGCGGTCCAAAAGAGCAATTTAGTTCGTCGTGTGGATCGGCGTTACCGGAGCACAACGCCGCCCCTCCCCTTCCTCCAGCCCATCCCCCACGGCCATTCTCGCGACGTAAGGCGGCGCGTTTGTACTCCGCTTTCTTCGCGCACGCCAGATCGAGCCGCGATCGTCAGCTTCCTTGGCTTCCCTCGCGAGCTTTCACTCGTATACATACAGCTTACGACGCGCGGCGACAGTTTTATCGCCCTTGGACTTTATATGTAGAGCATCATGGCGACGCCGACATCGACGGCGACTGTAAAAATGCGGCTGGAGTGTCCATGTAATTGCTATCGCAATAAAAATGCTTGCAGATATCAATTCCATGCCCTATGGAGAATCTATATCATGCGCAGCATTTTCAGTATACCAGGCTATACCGCGTCTTTTGAGGTTCCACAACGCGCTACCAGGTGGACCAAGGTGTTTATCTAAGGTAGTGTGCCTGTATATGCTCCCGCAGGGAGCAGAGTTGCGCATAACTATTACGGCGCCGCTCGCACCGCTATTCGCCAAGCGTTATCACGTTGCGCAAAATGACGTCAAATGTTCAACTGTGCCGCTGCGAAGCCAACTTTACTGGCGCGACGCCGACTCGTCATTTCCGCCCGTGTCATCAACATTATACAATAAGCGGACCGTCGATCGTGCGTTGAATGCATCGGTTCCGGACTGTAGGTACGGTATTGGACAATATAAAGTCAACGACCTTGTTGAACTGATATGAAACACATCATATTGACACTTGTGCCCCAGTATGACGGGGTGCAGCGTAGTAAAGCGCACAAACCGCACGGACGGAGGTAAAGCTTTTTACGCGGTGCCATGCGGACAGACAGACTTGCAGTATGGCTACTGCGTCGGCTGCGACCAGCCGGTTGCGAAAGGGACCAGGATGTGCGAGATGCGTTCTCCTTGTTTACAGAGGTGAGTTCGGCATGTTTACACTAAAGCAACATTTATCTCGAGTAACACCCCTGTTGACGCTGAGATGAGTATGCCTGGCATGACAGTGTGCTGCACGGTTTTTGGCGTATATGTGCAGCGCGACACAGGCGCTGGACAAGAATGAACGACACGTCTGTGTCGCGCTGCACATATACGCCGAGAACGTTAACTTACCAAGTAGTCCAATTAGCTGTGTTGCTTGTACGGTGGTTTGTGACTATGCAGGTCTGGAACACTGTGTTTTTAAAACAGAGTAAATACTAGCAGACGCAATGTGCCGGCTGCAGCCTGGTTTTTACCTCCTCTGTATTTTGTTCTATTTTTGTCGGTGTTCTAATTTTCACGTAACGTTGATGTGCTAGTGTTCATTATTTGTAGTAAGCGAAAACATCGCGCGCTCCCACTCATGAGACAGCTGTGATAGCTTCAGCATTTACTGCCCGCAATATCTTTCTTGTTAGATCGACCTTAGTCAACATAAGAAATGGAAAATTCGGAATGTATGCTTAATACGCGCTGTCTTGTAGTAAATTTGCCTGAGTGGTACGAAGAGGTCAAGAAATATGTGCTTTCATATTACAGAGTGCAATGTGTCAATAATTACTTTGCAAGTTTGCCATTTTGATGTGATTAGTGCAATAAAAATGACCTCTTGTTACTGTTAATAGCCTGTTCCCTTTCCAGTTGATTCGAATTCTGCCCCCAAGGCTCCAAAAACCAGCTATCTTACCCTGCTACCAGCAACCGTTGGTCAACCATTCCCTTGTACGAAATAAATTTGATCTAGAAGCTCCTGTATCTTGAATCTTTTTCTGCTTGCAGATTTGCTTCTACGAAGCAGCTGTTTAGTGTGCGGTATGAATGAATCGTGAAAATTAGCTTTTCGTAAAGTGTATGCATGTGAACATTTGAAATGCGTTTAAGTCTACGTGTCTGCACCGCATATATCGAAAACGTGCAGCTGCTGTGAACGACGGTTAGTGATGAATGACGCTCTGATAATGGTCCCTGACATAACTACAAGCACGATAGTTCGCTTGGCGACGATAATTAATCGGCTTTTCGGCAGCAAAATTGCGCTCGCATAATTGTCCACTTCTCGGGTGTGTTTTCTTTAAACATCCTTTAAAGCGTTTCTTGCACTCCAGCATCGGCGAGAAAATTTCATTTGCATGCTGAAAAACATAGCACCGCTTTTTGTTGCAAGGTACGGCGTGTTTGTACGCGAACTTCTGAGCTGTCACAGCCACGGTTGTAGTCAGGCTTTTATTTGGTGGAACGAGGGGCGTCCTACGTCCTATATACACGGGTCCTACCTCCTGTATATATATATATATATATATATATGTGTGTGTGTGTGTGTGTGTGTGTGTGTGTGTGTGTGTGTGTGTGTGTGTGTGTGTGTGTGTGTGTGTGTGTGCACATATACAAACTAAGAATTTCGGGTGGTGGCAACCCTACCTCGCTCCGGCTGTGGCAATGGTTCGAGCGTATAGCCTGTATTAAAAGGTGTCATCTTGCTCTAAGTCAATTTAGGATCTAAGAACAACCAGGCGAATGCAAAAGAAGATACAACGCCGCATGGACAAACTAGAGGCTCAGCCGTGGTCGAAATTTTGTGCGTCGCTAGATCCCCGCAAACCGCTATCTCAAATATGGAGAACTGTGCGAGGTCTACGTTCTGTTCCGGAACAGCGTTTCCCGTTTAAGGCCCTAGCACTATTCCAGCGCCGACAAGACATTGATGTGGCGGAAGACTTCTGTGCTATGGTTGCGGGCCAGCCAACTCGTACAGGTTCGCTTACATTGAACCGTATTCCAGATTCACGAGATTCACGCATGGATCGACTTTTCACGACGCAAGAGCTTGACGCGGCGCTCGCCCTATGCAATCGGTCGTCGTCGCCTGGTCAGGATGGCATATCTTACCGCATGCTATGTCACCTTGGTGAACGGGCACGAAGAGCACTCCTTAATATCTATAACGAGTCGTGGCAGGAGGGCAACGTTCCCCAAGATTGGAAGATCAGCCGCCTGGTACCGCTTCTTAAGCCTGGCAAGTCTCCCTTAGAGATTACTTCATACCGACCAATTGCGCTGGCAAGTTGCGTTGGGAAGGTAATGGAGCGAATGATTCTCGCCAGACTTGAGTGGTACCTTGAACATTACGAAATCTACCCGGACGCCATGGCTGGTTTTCGACGTCACCGATGTTCTATCGACAACGTTATCGATCTGGTAACCTATGTTCAACACCAAAAGACGTGTAAGAGGTTATCTGTCGCAATGTTCTTAGACATAAAGGGAGCCTACGACAACGTTCTTCATGACGCCATACTTGAAGCATTGGAATCGGTGGGCCTAGGCGGTCCATTATATCGTTGGACTCGCACTTATTTACATAGGCGGTCTCTCTTTCTTAACACTGAAGCTGGCCCAACCTCGCAATACTATACGCACCATGGAGTTCCACAAGGCGGTGTCTTGAGTCCCACACTTTTCAACCTTGTACTCATTGGTCTCGTGGAACGACTTCCGAACACAGTTAAAATATCAATGTATGCCGATG
Source organism: Dermacentor andersoni (assembly GCF_023375885.2). Taxonomy (NCBI): domain Eukaryota; kingdom Metazoa; phylum Arthropoda; class Arachnida; order Ixodida; family Ixodidae; genus Dermacentor; species Dermacentor andersoni. The sequence continues at coordinate 333,978,300 of NC_092814.1, forward strand.
ACATCTGCGTCTGGGCATCTGGTGTGACACGGCCGCAAGTACGCGCCAGGCTTTAAAAAGCTGCCACGTCAACATCGGCATACTTAAATGAACAAGGCCTCAAGATCTCGCCAGAAAAATGCGCATTGGTCGCGTTTAGCCGAAAGCCAATGAGTACATACGATGTCTCTATCGACGGTCAAAGCATACCTTATGTCAGGACGCACCGATTCTTAGGCGTAATAATTGATCGTGACCTCTGCTGGAGTCCTCATGTGGCCTACCTAAAGAAGCGCCTGACAGATATCTCTAATGTGTTTAAGTTTCTTGGAGGAAATGTCTGGGGTACTTCAGTACATACAATGATGCAACTGTACAGGACGCTCTTTCTTGGGTATTTGCGATACAGCTTGCCTGTGCTGACCAACACCTGCAGAAGTAATATCCGTACACTCGAAAGCGTCCAGGCCCAGGCACTTAGAGTGTGTCTTGGATTGCCGCGGTGTTCGTCAACGGCTGAAACAATTGCCATTGCACACGATTTCCCAGCCAAGACCCATATAGTCATGGAAGCGCTCAGAGCACACGTAAGACACCTTGCTCGAGCCCCTGCCCATCATCTAGCCTCACTGCCAGAGGATCGACCACGTGCTTCCTTTTGTGAAACAGTCCTGCCTTATCGTGCATACCTTCCATCAGGTTATACAGCTCCAGCGAAAGTTCCGTTTCCACCATGGTGCTTGGCTCAAGCAAATGTTCGACTAATGGTACCAGGAATACGAACAAAAGCCCAATTCTCGTCTCCAGCACTCAAGCAGCTTTCACTGCTCTTGCTGTATGAGACGTACAACGAGCATCATCATCTTTATACTGACGCTTCAACCACGGTGAATGGGTCTGCAGGATCGGTGATCTTTCCTGCAAAACCTTCCACCATAAAGATTCGACTATCTCACCAGACTGCATCGACTGCCGCGGAGCTTGCTGCTATTCGTTGTGCACTTCGTGTAATTTCTGAAGAACTACCCAGGAAATGGAGCGTTTCCACTGACTCCAAGGCTGCTCTTCATTGTTTGGTTTCTGCCTTACGCCGAGGACCCCACGAACAACTAGTTATGGAAATCAGACTGCTGCTTCACCACCTCGTCGAGCAAGGACACGACATCACGTTGCAGTGGATTCCAAGCCACTGTGGCATAATGGGCAATGAACATGCCGACGCAGCAGCACGATCTGCACACGAGGAGGGCTTGCAAGACTCCATTCCATTCTCAAGAACAGACGCTGCAACGAAAATTCGTGTGCTTGCAAATGAAGCCACAAAACTTTATGGAGCACACCCAGCTTAAAGCATACACGTCTACACCGACTGGACCCATCCCTTCGACTTCGACCCCCACCTGGACTCTCTCGACTCGAAACAGCAGTACTTTGCCGACTGTGGCTTGGTGTCGCCTACACAAGATCCTTCGCCTTCCGAGTCGGTATGGACGACAGCGCGGCTTGCAGACACTGCGGCGGCGAAGAGACTATCGAACACGTGCTTTGCCACTGTCCTCGATACAGCGCGCACCGGCTGTCACTAGCGACCGCGTTGGCACGCCTTGACGACAGGCCACTTTCAGAACAGTCAGTTTTGGAATGCCGACATGAACTGTCGTCGCAGCAAAAGTCGGTCAAGGCTCTGTTGACATTTCTACGTGACAGTGGCCTATTTGAAAGACTATAATGACCCCATTTCGTCCCTTTTCATATTTTTTTTCTAACGCTTTCATTTTTGTCACGCTCTTCTTTCCGTCTTTACTTCCCCTTTCCCTTCCCCTAGTGCAGGGTAGCAAACCGGACGTTTTAAGTCTGGTTAACCTCCCTGCCTTCCTCTCATTTGCATCTCTCTCTCTCTCGCCATCTTGCTGAGCACTTGCGAGGAGTAGCTTCATTGCATAGCTGGAACATAATTCCGGACATATGCGCAACTTTGCTCCCTGCGGGGGCATATACGGGAACACTAATCTAAGGCGAGCAGCAGTGGGCATGACGCGAGGCTGTGCGTCACGACAGCAGTAAGACGAAGATCGGATGATGGCGTCGGTATGATTTCTACTTCGGCCGTTCGGCGCAACTTTACAACACGTCAGTTGTTGCGCTTTACATAGGCACACTGCAGGGGCATAAGAGAGAGAAACGTGGATTGTGGCGTCTTCTGTGATTACGTGTTATACGCTCGTATGTATCTACGCCTAACCCATGTGGGCAATGTTGTAACGGCAATGGAATTTGTACTCTTGCGAAGGAGCGTTCAAACCTTGGGCCTATCATGAAGGCGGTGCAACGTATCACAGCTTCTACGTAGCGTTAGCTGCTACGAGTAAACGGCTGGGCAAAGTCGGCCGGTGCCGAAGGCAATCCAGTCTAACGGAGCGTGAAACAGCGTGAAACAACGGAATTTTGGTTTATATCACAGAAATACATTTACAACTGAAATTGTTCAGTGCGGCTATAGAACTTAACTTTTTATCGCGTTACTGTGCTCTATATCTAGCAGCCAAACATTCCTTAAGACTTATTCACGGTAAGAATTTACTGTGACACATCCGGAACTTCATTTGCACTGTAAACCAGCTATCGCTTAACCGTGTTAGATATGAGCAGGCTTCGTCTTGGAAACTCAACATTACGAATTCGAAGTCATTCCAGAACACGACAGGGACGAAAGATTGAGATCCCGCATTAGAAACCGGGAAATAGAGCCAGAAAGTCGGCTTAAGCCAGAAGCAAGCGTAAAACCAGGAGCACTTGTATGACATTTCTCCTCCTGGATTTTCATCTTTTTTGTTGCTGAGAGTCAACTTGAGGCAAACAGGAGTCGCAATCTTTGACGAAGAATCACCGCGAGCTATTGGGAATCAATTGACCTATGCGGAAAAGCTGATTCTTATATTGTGACTCTACTTGCGCAAAAGTGGTCCTCAGTGAAGACGACGAGAGTAAAGTTCTAGAGGCAAGTTGTTACTACATATTTTTCTTAGAGTGTTGCACGGACCTTTCTTCCCTTAAACGGAAGTATACTTGTTTTTCTGAAGCGGACGTTCTGTCTTTAATTTAGAAACCTATCCTGGGTCCGTTTCGCGACGACATGAATTGAATGCATTTTATTTCTTTTAATAATAAAGGTAAACTAGTGGTGTGCGCGACGAGTTTGCGTACGTAGAGCTGATGAATGTTGAGGTAATCAAAATGATAGAATGCCAATCATTGCCCGGGAACAATTGATTCAATGAGGATACGCAGCACGGGAATACACCGACAGCGCTGCCAAAAATTCTTCTCGGAAAAACGAAATATTAGGGAGAAAACTGAACTATTTATTTCAGTATTCAAATGCGTACTTTTAACGCAAAGTTCATTCACTAATTCGTTTATAAAGATGATGTTCTTGCATGCAATATGGCAGACATTTTCTTGATTTTTACAGAAGTGGTAATAAATTTTGTCATAAATGCTGCGCGAAAACTTACTCTTCTTGTTTTTTTTTTTTACTAGGCTCAGTAAACACCTGTGTGCAGCTTTACCACGCACGTGACTGTCGGCCATCCATTGATAAATAAAAATACAGTTGCTCACCGGGTCAGTCAATTCCAATCAGAGCGTGGCTGTCTCTACGAGCAGGTTTGATGATTGGTACGTGTAGTGAAGTGCCGGGTGTCGTCCTTTCACGATGTTTTGATTTGTTGCCACCGCACTGCAGCATTTGACGCAATCATGAATCCTTGAAGCAGCGCAGTGACTGGAGTCCGTGTCTGTCAGGTTTGCTCACTGTAACTGCTGCGTTATATTACAACATGCTTTACGTGTTAGGGACTGTTTTATAGTATATGGAAATGAGGGTGGCAACATTTTATCAGCAGGCTTTTTTGTAATCCTGAGAATGTTCTTTACGGTGTCGGCAAACACAATATGATTCGCCATTGCAATATGGTGGACGCCTTACAGCGCAAAAAAGAAGAAGGTCATGAACAAGAAGGCGACAAACACAGCGTCCCTTTGTTTCCCGTTCTTGTCTGACTTACCCTTCACCTTTTCACTCTGTAAGACGTTCGCCATTAAAAATTTTACATACATTTCGGGGGTTTTACGTGCCAAACCCCCGATATGAATATAAGGCGCGCCGTTAAGCGGGAGTCCAGAGTATTTTTGACCACCTACGGTTATGTCACGTGCACCCAATGCAGGGGTGGCTTTGCATTTCGCCGCCATGCGGCCACCGCAGCCGAGGTGTGAACTTACGCCCTCGGGCTTAGCAGCCCAGAGCTACACAAAAGCCACTACGCCACCACGGTGGGGTGACGGTGACCACGATCCAAAGCCAAATTTGTATAGCCCACCCATCATCAATTACGTTATGGTTCGCTATCAACACCCAAGAATCAAGCTTTATGAACTGCGACCAGTGAGATCATCGTAGTTGTCGAGATGGCAGCAGATGGCTGTCACTATTGTCCTAAGTGTACAGTCATGGAGAAATAAAGCACGAACAATAAGTAAAGAAGTGAGAAGTAACCTGAGAGGACAACCTTTCACCGATATTTTTAGGGACACATTATAGGCCATATTGCTCAGCCGCAAGACGCATTCTGAAACATTACACCCATAGGCAAAAGCAGAAACAAGCAAATACAATCTAGGTAGCCTTTACTTGTGCATATTTCCATTTTCCACTACTGTATGCTTCATCTCTCATATGCCATATTTCTTGCTTCGTCTATCTCGCTGCTATCGCCTGTTAGCTGCCAAATTTCTCAATTTTATGAAGTAGAAGGCTGTTGCGAGAAACTGGGCAAGTATATATATATATATATATATATATATATATATATATATATATACGTCATGATTCCTTATCGGCTCACGCAGAACAATCGGTTTTTCTAAGCGCGGACCCGTGATGTCGATGCCGGCTTCCTTTCATTTTTTTCACCTGAAGCGAGTTTGAAATTCTTTATTTTAAATTTCTTCTTAAGACACGGCAAGCGTGTTGCTTTTTTTTTTCATACATTTGTGGTCGTGTGACAAGGCCTGTCAAATTAGCGCTACCGCCGGCTTGCTTGCAATTGTTTTATGTGCTAATGCGATCGACGCAGCTGGCCGGCGCTGGTGACGGCTCATTGGCAGAGGTACATATATATGTGGTCCACTACCACTGCCCTTCTTTCATACGACCAACTTCTCCAGAACCGTATATTGCGGGAGCATACGCCGCAATACGCATAACTGAAACAGAAGGATCTAGCAGATGCGGTCGTACCTCTTGCATGTGTTTCTTGAATTTTACTTCACTGCTGCGAAGAATGAACATTGAACCGGCGTGTTGCGAGGTATCGACGAATTTGGGGGGGGGGGGGGGGAGAGGGGGGGAAGTGTAAAAGGACTGCGTTGGAAGCGAAAAGAAAAAAACATGCTTCTTAGCCATTAAGACGCGAGAACATATGTCCAAAAGAAATGCTTTTACGAAAATTTATCTTCTTCAATTTAGACATGATTTTGTCATTACCTGGGAAATTCTAATTTTCTATGCACGACACTAAAGAAAGCCGTGGGCTTACCTCAATTACCATCACATGAAAGCAAGGATTAGTTATCGTACATTCAAACTCAACATAAGCCGCTTACGCTTCTGATCGTGCTAGTTTCTTTTCTCGCCAGACAAATTTCAGTGTCATAACACAGCATTTCCTTCATATTAGAAAGATGAAGGAGACTGGGCAAAGGCTGCCCGTAAGTGGGCAACTCGAGTGAAGCGTCTAGCCTCCACTTCACAAATAACAATCGCTGACAGCATCATGCACTCGACAACTTAGCAAAATTAGGTGAAGAATAAAAGCTAGACGGAAAAATAAAACAAGATGCCTAGAAAAGAAAGAACTCATTTGCAACAAAAGAAAGCAAAGGTAACACCAGTATCTGGTATTTCTAAAATGGAAAATGGTTTATACAGATGGCATAGCTTTTTCTAAGCTATCGTTTTTTTAAATAACATACATGACTGTACCCCAATCGCTTGTTAATTAGTTATAGTTATTAAACATTTGATTGGTTCCAGTGATTCATTCACCTGATCCGAACCTCCTGTGTTCGTTCAGAAGTGTTGTTAGCGCGTTTGATAACCTTTACCCAAAATAGTTGGCTTTAATTCAGTGACCACTTTCAGGTTTTTTCTGGCAGTTGGAACATGACATTGCGCTTATTAAAACCTATAACTACCATTGCACAATCTGCAGTCTTTCTTCAATCGTCTGTTAAAAGCTATAGCCAGTTGATGCTCGTATCAGTCAAATCTAGTTGCTACATAAGCCTACAGAAGTACATTACAGATATGACAGTCATCGGAAACTTTAAACAGTATTCTGGGAAACATTCTTCAAGGAGAAATTTTTTGGCAGGTTTGGGAAGGTCGTGGTACCCCAACTTAGAAGGTAGTAGTAAATATACCAGTAGAAAAATTATGAGGTTTTTGTAGTGACGAGGGCAATGACTTGCACCGACGTATCATGCCAATGACATGAGACATTTTTTAACAGAGATATTTAATATGATCATACCAAGTAATATTTCCCAACGAAGTAAGTTAGCTCCAACATTTTGTTGCTCATAATGCCCATAGCGGTCTCTCCTTACACATTGTTAGCGCTGCCCTGCATTAGCCTTTTTCTCTGTATTTGCATCTGTGCTTGTTTATCGGATGACCGCTTTTTCACCGGCTAACAACGGCGACACGTTATCGCTCTGCTCAGGACGCGGCTGCATGTATCAGAAGTTTCTCGAATGGTATCGACGATCCTATTGTCACCGAACCTTGTGTAATACGACTGTATGCGACGTGAATTGCGCAGTAATTTCTGGAAGACACACGGGCACATGCGGGCACCAGCAATTATTCTGGAACCATCCGTGATTCACGTATAAAAGCCGACGCGCTCGCCCCACAGATCAGATTTTCGTCGATCGCCGATTGTCTTCTCCGCTATCGTTGGGCTTTGAGTGTAACCTGCTTTTGTGGGCACACGTTCATCCAATAATAAGTTAGTTCAGCTTTCGACAGTTTTCCTGCTGGGTTTTTTTCACCGTCACTACTACGTGCTAATATAATACAGCCTTCGGTTTATTCACCTTTATTTTAAAAGTTTTACGTGAGACCATTTATGCAGTTCCGACAAAGCTAAGTTGCCTATAGTTTCAAGATCCTCGCTGTCTGTACCAAAACTGAATAACAAGGAAACATCAGACGCATCAATATGAGTCTTACAAAGTTGCGTTAAGACGCATTACGAACTGGGAAGTTACATATTTAGTTTGAAAAACTTTGTCAGTTTCTTTCACCTTCCTTGTAACCCGAAATAATTTTTCTAGTATTTAGTGAAGCAATGAAGGGGGCTAGTTGGTGAACGTTCATGGTTATATTGCGCTCAGTTTTACACAGACGATATTAAGGAAGGACAGGACGTGGACGGACGTAGCGTAGTATATAATTGAGGTGTTTTCAGATGTGTTTATTTCTTTTTGACAGCAGCTACTTGCTTAATTTGCGTATTATATGAAACCCCCACTACTGTAATGACCCGCATTGGCCTGACAGTATCAAGAAATTAAATTAAATGTTGCTTGCCACTTTATGGAGCAAGTCACAGTGTATTTCGGTATATTTCCTATAATTAGTCGACTATGCTTCACAAACAATGAAGGTTCTAAATTATGTGCATTACCTCCGATAAAGAAATTGTTGCGTGGTGTTTAGAAAACGTCGCAGCTTTGCCCGAAAGTCAAATCATTGATTGCAATAGCAATTATTAGACAGCTATACGAAGTAAGGATAGCACTTATGTCGGCTGTATCAACTTGACGACATTCGCTTACACACTAAATTTACAACTAGGGTGTCGCACGCGAACAGGCAAGTATGAACACTTCTCTCTCGATGACCGCGGACACACGACCGTCGGAACGTTGGCGTGAGCAAAAGCCACACAAGCAGCGAGCGAATTGACATTCGTGGTGCTTCTCGCGAATTAATCGGCCAAAATACAGCACACACGAAGCTATCAGCCCTCGGCGCGCCCTGACTCTGCACCCATCGTAGATCAATTTCAACATCCCGCACAGCCCGCGCAGCCCCGCGCAGCCGCGACGTACGCAGCGCTGTCACAGTAGAAAACGACCCGGTGACAGTAGCGGTGAACATTATTCAAAAGACTAGCGCAAAACAGCAGGGACAAAGACAGGTCAAAGACAGTGTCCTGTCGTCTTCTCTGTCTTTGTCCCTGCTATTTTGCGCTAGTCTTTTGAATAATGATGACACACCAACTAGCCCAGCTTTCTGCCTTGATAGCTGTGAACATGCCTCGATCAACCAGACGCACGCGACGCGTTGAAACATTATGCGCACGGTGTCAGGTAGCGCCTGTGCAAGGGCATCTCGCCGACTCGAGAGGGCTGAAAAACTAACTACTCCATAACAGCAACTTCATTTTCTGAATACAGCACACGATGCGTGGCATCGGCGAAACGGCTTGCTGGCAGGATTCGGACGCATGGCAGAGCCATGTAAAATATCGGGACGACCGGCACACAGTAGACATGGCTCTGTTTACAGAAGAAAAAAGAACACACCTTCATTTTGTTCGTCGGCACGTTCTGTTTTCATAACACGTTCGCGGTCAACACCCACCAGAATGTTTGTTTCGAAACATGGTAAGCTTAGAACACATTTCAACAAAATAACTGTAATGTGGCTACATGAAGAAATAGTTGATTTCTTTCAATCGCACTATTTGCTCGACCCGAATACGCACCTAGCGTTCGTATCTCTGTTTCATAATGGGTGCCGAATTCATCGCCATACGTTTGCTGAAAACAAAAGCTCCTGAACATACACGCGACAAAGCTGATGGCGTCAAGTCCTTTCTGTTTATGTTGGCAATCCAAAGCTGACGCTTATGTGCAGCGACTTAGTCCACGGAGTCGCCGGGGCTGAAGATGAAGACGTTCGCTACGGAAAGTTCTGTTTGCTGTCGAATATGGCATAGTGGTAGGCCGTCTACCTTCAGTCATTTCACAAATAAGCAATTACAGCAGAACACATTGGAATCGCACTAATTCGCAACGACAGCGCTGTACCGTTCCAAGTTGCCGCTGGGTGAAATGGCGATCAGCACATAACATTGCGAGGAGGAGAACGGCGCGGCGCGCTGGTTTGAGGCTAGGTTCCTCCTCGCCGAAAAAACGTTCTATAATTGCGATCGTAATAAAACGTGATTGCAGGCTAGCCAGCGGCAATGGCAATGCTTTTAACACTGCGCCGCATGAAAGAACACCTGTTTTATGCCAGTGCGCTGCGTCTCGGCCACGAACAAGGAGGTAAATGATAGCGACAAGCAGACTGAAGAGCCAGAAAGTATTGCCACCGTGACACTCTGGCAGCCGCAGAATTTGTAATGCGAAAGCATGGTATACCTCATTACGCGAACAATCCGTCGTAGTCGGCGTGACCGAAAGATGGCAGCAAAAAATGGCCGACGGCGCAAAGAGTAAGAACACGTAAAGGAACTGCTCGAATTGACGTGAACTTTCTGTGAGGTTCCTGCGAATAAAGTAAATTAATGGCTTCGAAAAAAAAACATTTTGTACATTTTAGGGTGGGTAAGAATTGAAGCCGGGGCTCTAGGGTGCGAGACGAGCCCACTTCCCCGACATTCCTGCGGTTCCACGGTTGTGCGTCAATAAAGGTGTGCCTTGTGCGTGCGTCATTGTGCACGTGACGGCGCAACCAATGGTGAGGAGTAGTCGCCACGCCATGCGTGTATAAAATTAGCGTGTTCAAGATATTCCAAGGCCTACATGCGGTACGATGCTTTTGCATTCCCACACGTAAGCAGTTTTGAGTGTCTGTGCCGAATCTTTTATCTGCAGTACATGAGCGCATACGCCGGTTCATGAAACAGCTTGCTTAGGCAGCATTGCAGATCCCCTGCTTCACAGCACGCGCTTAGAAGTGGTTGAAATTCCATCGGCGAGCATTTCCTTAGCGCGAGCTGACGCCACCATGCTGTAAGCTGTTAAGAATGGCCGTACGGGGTGGCAACGTGCCAGCTTTCAGCCCGCTGCACGTGTTCCAAGCCCACCAGACGGGGCGCCCTTCGGAGAACTGCGAAGGGCCGGCAGCCACGTGGCGCGCGATCAACTCAGGAAATTGGTACTTGGCCGAGCCACACGGGACAAAGCAGAGTTCTACGAAGCCCTCTGACGTCGGCACTGAAAGCTGGGCGGTACCGAGAACTGTCCGGCCTTTTCACCTGTGTGTATGTGCGGCACGTGTATGTGAGCCCTCATCCTCCAAGTCGACACACCTCATCCTCCAAAAAGGCGGGTCATCTTGAATGACGTCGAACTATGACGTCGAGCAAGGGCTTATAAGCAGCGTTTGCCGGCTGCTAGTGTGTGCTCGTGTCGTGCTCGTTGTCGGGAGCTGAGTGCTCTGTCATACTAGAAATGTACTAGTGAGCTGTGTGCTCGTAAACTGTTTGCTGTATGTTAGTTTTGCGGGCTCCATATGGGAGTCGCGCTAGTCTGGCAATGTATCCTGCTTAAACTGTTAATATGTAAATAAATCCTGTTCACCGAGTTCCTGTCTACGACCTTCATCTCCTTCAAATGGTGGCAGCGGCGAGATAGTCTGACGACTCCTACATCTGGTCGACAGCGGTAGGACCGTGCGACAACTCTGACAAAGCCCTGTCCACCCATATTGGCCACCGGAACAGACCATCAGATGTCGTGTCTGAGCAGGGAGCCAAAGCAGAGAGCAGATGCGGCGACAGACGAGAAGAAGACTCTGCAGCGGTGGGCACCAACAGCATCATCCATCGCTGCAGGTTGATGGCTTCCTACCGTCTGACCCGGCTGCAGGCCGCCTGTGGCCTAACTGCTGAATAAAAAAATGGAGAATAAAGCACGCACAAAGGGAGCACATCTATATCTTGAGGTTGCGCAGCGAAATGTGATGGCGAACATCGTCAGGACTCCGACATACGCCCTTATTCTTTGAAGGCAGTGCAGCAATCAGCTGTAAATGCTCGCGGAAAACTGACAGTCACTTTAGCACATGGAAAAGAGGGTGAAGGCGAAAGCATGCGCGCTAAAGAGACAATCATTAAATCGCGTGACATTCTCAATCCAAGGCCTTGTTACCTCTTATTAGTTGTTTTCTCCCACAAAGGCCGTGGGATCAGGTGCCCTAATTCACGCTACCTTAATTAACCGTGAGCTGCGGATCCGTCGCGTTTTAACGCGACAGCGTCAAGCAGGCCGTGTCGCAGAAAATCCGGCCTCGGCGCCCCACATCCGTAGTCGGACGTCGTTACGGCAAAAAGATTTTCGTACCACGCATACCCAGACTCTCCATTAGACGCAAGGAATTTACAGAAATAATTGAATTTCTCAAGCTAAAATACGCGGAAAAAGCGTAATCTACGACTTTCACACAACCCACAGACATGATAGCTTTCGGATTGTAATTTCGCTATACGAGAAAACATAATTCTGTAGCGCAAAAACTCGAAGAAGCCCCATTTCCAGCGTTTCTAATATTCACAGACCGGCCGTCGCGTCCGCCATTTCGCGCCGGCGCGCGGCTTTCTTGGGGCCCACGGAGCGGCGCGCCCGGTTCTTTGCAATACCTCCAGTTGGCGCTCGCCTCCGCCGCATCGCGGCCCATGCAAGAGGCTGCGTTTCTACCACGAAGCCCGCCTTGGTGCATAGCGTTCGCGACCAGCGTTTCCCGGTAAGCATTACGATTAAAAACGTTCCCGTTACCGTGAACCGTGAGAAGCAGTCAGGGAACTTTGTGTGCTATCGCATTTCACTCCTAAACTGGAAGCTTAAGCGTCCTCCAAATTTTAGTCACGCATGATCACTTGTGAAAGTATGCTTACATGCGGTGGTGTATGCTGAACCGCGAACATACCGCTTATGCGGAGGACGTTATGCAGGACTTGACTAAGAGTGTAGCAACACTCTATCCGGATCCGGCTCTGACGCGATCGAACGTACCCGTGTGACAGAGGCATCAGTTGATGCGGCAGGAGGTTCAAATGCTTGTTCGCAACAGTAGCAAACTGGTGTTCACAAAGTTCCCACTGATCTAATACAATATGTTAAGTAGAGAGCTGGCTACGTGCCATGTGCTGTTTCGATAACGTAAACGCGAACGTGACCACATTTTCCTCCGCGGTTGCCTCCTGTCTTTGCGCTCTGAATTAACATCATCCGGCATGAAAGCAGCAGCACACTGCTAATTAATGCAGCAGCCGCTTTGTTCACGTCTCCGAGAGAAGTGCAAGTTCATTCCGCGCACTCTGTCGGCGTTGAGGGCTGCATTTTTGTCGTGGCGCATTTCCTGCCATTACGTTTGTCGCTGCTCCTCGGCTCTTGCGAAAAGAAGAAAGCTGATCCCTCTGCCTTTTTATGAACGATATACGCATCCAACCGCGCAACAACTCGCTTGCGTGATGAAACAACTCGGTGGAGGCGAACAAAACGCACGCATACACAAAAAAAAACGAACCAAATCGGCGTACAACAAGCTGTCAGCGCGTGTGAACGCGTGTGGGCTGTTATATTTGCCCACCAAACGCTCCTGCGTGTACCAGAAGATCACGTGACTAATGTGTTTTTCAGCCATCGCTTGTTTGGTGTAAAAACGCTGACGTTTAGCCACCACGGAGGATTGGCGAAGAACCGGGCGGTTTCGCATGTAAATGCAACTTAATGTTCGAGGATTAGCTTTCATCATGGAGGTGTCAAAATCTCTTTGGCTTTCATCATCCCGTTTGCGTGTCTGCTGTATATAAGCGCATATGTGTGTTTATGAAATAACTTGTTTAGACAGCCTTGCCTATCCCGTGTTTCAAAGCGCGCGTTAACAAGCACACTGGTTCAAATTCGGTCGGCGAGCGTTTCCTTAGCGCAAGCTGACGCCACCATGCGGTAAGTCGTGTCCAGCGACACTGGTCACTGGAGCACACCATCAGATGTTGTGTCTGCGGAGGGAGCCAAAGCAGAGAGCAGATGCGGTGACAGACAAGAAGAAGACTAAGCAGACATGGACACCAACACCAGCATCATCATCCATCGCTGCAAGCTGACGGCTGCCTGCGTAGCCGTCTGACAGGGCTGCAGGCAGCCTGAGGCCAACCTACTGAACCAAAAAGTAGAGTTGAAAGCCCGCACAAAGCGAGCAAGTCTATATCATTGCGCAGCGAAACGTGACGGTCAACATCGTCAAAGCTCCGACAAACGTCCGTATTCTTCGAAGGCATTATAGCACTGTGCTATAAATGCTCGCGCAATAAACTAAGCCTACGTAACGCTCACGGCTCATTACCAAAGTAGGGTTCAATGGGACACTATTCGTCTGTGATTGCAATCATGATTTCTAAAAGTATCTTCTTTGTATTGGAATGCCGACAAATAGTCACCGAGCTTGTGTGAGCTACTTCCATGTTAAGCGGACACAATGCAGCATCCTGCCTATCTTCAGTTTAGCGTGGGGCTGGGATATTTGCCCACGAAACACTCCTGCGTGTACCAGAAGATCGCGTGACCAACGTGTTTTTCAGCCATCGCTGACTGCGGCGTCGCCATCCTTTTCTTGCTTGAGAAGCATACCTTTCTTTGATTTCACGGCGACTTTGACGGTGCTGGCTGTTAGCTGCTATCTTGCATAATTGGCCGGTAGTGGACGTAGTGGAAACCTCCACCAGATATAGTATGAACTGAAGCAGCCCACGAGAGAAGGTGATGTTCGCAACTGTGCACATGAGCTCCAACAGAAACGTGCATTCGCATCCATGCGGTCGTCTTCATTCTGTAGGCATCACTCCATCGCTTTTATTCCATCATGATCATTTCTTCGTAATTGTGCCCTGATCATTATTCCACTGTTCAGTCCGTCGTCGTCATTGCTTTGTCACTTCTTCGTTATCTTGGTCATCATGCAGCCTAAGTCAAGCCACCGTATTCATGTGGTCGCCATACAGTCATCGTCATTCCATCGTTAGCAAGCTGTCGTTGTTATTTCTTCGTCGCCATGGCAACCGTGCCATCGCCTAGTCGTCATAGAGTAGTCGTCATGCCGTCGCGGTCGTTCCGTCATCGCGATTCTATGGTCATTCCATTGTTGCCAATCTGTGGTCATGTCATCGTCATCACGCCATCAGGGTTGTACCGTGGTCGTCAATTCATTGTCGTTATCACTTCGTTATCATTGCTCCGTGATAATTTCTTCGTCATCATGCGGGGGATCCGCAAGTTCGAGTGGCACAAATTTATGTTCACTATGGCATTTCTGAGCGAAAATGTGTCCAACTTGGTCGAGTGTTCTATAATTGGTCATTTTTTTCATTATCACAATCATCATCATTAGCCTATTTTTATGTCCCCTGCCAGCTGCCAGGACATCTCTGCGATCTTAAATCACCCCTGTGTTGCGCTAGCCCATACCGACTTGCGCCTGCAAATTTTCTCATTTCCATTACCACAATTGGTAATGGTCCCTAAAGAAGCACGACTTTCTTTGCAAACACTAACGACAGCTTCAAAAGGAATTCCCACACTGCGTGGGATCCGCACATTTTTTTTCTCGTAACACTTCGTTGAAAAGATTTTCTTAAAAAATAAAAAGTAAAGCCAGGTTCCATTTATATTGTTCCCAGAAGAGTGTGAAAATTATATAGAGGTAATAGAGTCCTGTGGGAAAACAAGAACCAACTCGTGAAACATAAAAACTTCACCCGCCGTGGTTGCTCAGTGGCTATGGTGTTAGGCTGCTGAGCACAAGGTCGCGGCATCGAATCCCGGCCACGGCGGCCGCATATCGATGAGGGTGAAATGCGAAAACACCCGTGTATTTAGATTTAGGCGCACGTCAAAGAACCCCAGGTCGTGGAAATTTCCGGACTCCTCCACTATGGCGTGCCTCATTATCCGAAAGTGGTTTCGGCACGTAAAACCCCATAATTTAAAAACATGAAAACCTCCAACATTCTGAATTCACCTGCACCTCTGATACACACCCCTATATTTGCTGCACAACGATAGGGGCGAGCACAGTCGGCGATCGTTCATATCTGATATCCACGTTAGACGCGTTGACATTTAACGCCTGACTTATAGAAAGTTCCAGCGTAATCTCTAGTGTGCGCACACGTAATAGAATGTGCAACATTATTCGCGTCGCGCATGCAATCTGATTACATAAGTTTCGGCGACTGCCCACACAACAGGTATAATCGGCTACAATAATTGAGAATGTTCTGATACATGCCGGGGCGCCCTGCAGCGAGCGATAACATTTACCATTTATTTGCTGGCGAAAAGTGGTCACCCGAAAAAAGATAAAAAAATATACGTGCCAAATTTATTTATTTATCTATTCATCTACTCTCCTTTAAACATCTCACTAGGGTAATAGCGCAATAATCACCTCGTGTGGCTCCGTGCCGTGTATGATAGCTCCCAGCTCTTTTCTTCTTTATATTACGGTCTTTCTTAATGCCTCGGAATTTAGAATGGCGTAATGGGAACAAAGATAAATAATGTTGAGATGGACTTTTCTTGGAGCTCCGTTGTTGACAGTCTTTCTCTAAATTATACTTTTGGAGAAATATGCAAAAAGTGTGACTTGCTCAACACAGTAGCCAAGGACGCGATTCTATACTCCGCTTCTTGCATGGTGCACAGGCACTTACACGTTTAAAGTTTCGCTAAATATACCTGGGATGCCCCGTATGGCTTTATGGTCATATTCTACAGCGTTAGGTTATATGGATTCGTCTAACTCTGGCATCTCCATGGGCCAATCGTTGGGTCTAGTGACGGAACTATCTACCTTACACAACCTCTCTGTCGTTGCTTCCCGCATTTGGGCTAAGGTTGTCCGAAAGTTTCTTCAATATTTGCATGCATTGTGAAACTCTAAAAGCTAGCCATAAAAAATGCGACCACGCATACGTTAGAGACTTATAGCTCAGTGGGTTTACGGGCCCAGGGGGCGAGCGAAGACGCTACTGCGCATGTGCGGTACGCTGGGCGGGCAGCGTGTATACGGAGCGAGTCGCTCGCTCGCTGGTATCGTCTCCCGAGCGGAGCGTGCGCAGCGGAGCAGCGCTTTTGCGAAGCAAACATGGCGACCACCCGCACGAACATCGGCATGCGGGCGGCGTCGTCTTAAACAGGGCGCTGGCCCACCTGCAGGCGAAAAACCCTCGGAGCCGTTCCACCACTGAAGAGGACCTCTGTATATCCCGCGAGGTTTCAGCAACGAGGCCGTTTCGTCACCGGTTGAAGTGGGTGACGGCGATCGGAAAGCTGAAGCGAGCGTACTGATATTTTCGCAGTAACTCCAACCTTGTTCCGCAGGTGACGAAGGAGAGCGAGGGATCGATCGAACGATCCCACGACCGAGCGAGGGATCGCAGGGCTAAAATGACACCTTTCGTGCGGCGTCCCACTGCTGTCTCGGCTCGACCGCTGGCCCGTAAACCTGCGGAGCTGTAACTCTCTATTCTCTCGAACCTATCATCGCCTTGGCGGCAAATCTATACCTCTGTTCCGCATTATGCGGAGCGATAATTCTTAAGTTTGATGGAATTTTCAAAAATAGCCTGTTGCTTAACATAATTCGAGTCCTTGAGCTGGATTGTTAAAAGAGACGAATTGAAGCATAAAAGTAACTTAAAGGCCCGTCTGTTTCGTCCCGCACTTTGGGAAATAATATCTAGAAACTGGTGTCATCCTGGGCATTTATTTCAGGTGGACGCGTCTTCTAAATTCACAGGCTACTATTCGTAAATTGCAATGTGTGCCGCAAGGTAACTATTATTTAGTCAAGGTATTTAGTCATTTTTGTTAATTTGGTGAATATGTGCTTCAATGTATCGTTCAAGTAATGTCCGCATCTCCGAACGATCCAATTCAAGGAATGGAAATATGTTGTCTTCAACTGGCAATTTCTAAAAATTCCATAAGTACATAAAAACGATCACCTTGTAGTTGCTCTATACTGTCCTAACAAATGTTATCATAGAAGGGCGCCAATTGATAATCAAAGTGCCTACAACTCAAATTCAACATCGGTCGAAAGGGACACCTGCGCCGCTCTTTGAACAGTGCTGATAACTGCAGAGAACTAGAAGAGAACATTACGATATAGCAAACAGGTAATCTTTAAAGCCGGTTAAAAAAATGAGAAACATAACACCCCGGAAGCAAGATTTGGTGTAGCTGTTAACAGCGGAAGCTGTATTCCCATTTATGACTAGACTTCCGCATTGGTTGCCGCATCAATGAGTTAGAGGAAGAGGCGAAAACAATAATAATAAAGGGCCTTTCAGAAGACCAGCGAGGGAACAACTTCCGCTGTTAAAAGGTGACTTCAAGGCTTTGCTTTTGCGGCTGTTTGTAGTTTTTATGACACTGCATGTCCGTTAAATATTTAAAAGAAACTGTGCGTGGGTCATCTCCAAGCTGGAAGAAAAACTTTCACAACTCTTCTTTCTATTTACTTTGCTCTCGTTATCCTTTTCTTGCGTTCTCGTTCAATATAGCGATGCTTGCTATCGTCATTTCTTATAATAAAGACGATGTCATTCTCACATCCTGTGTTATGTATGTCACAACCTTAAATTTACACACCGAAATAAAAAAAAATTGTTAGAAAGCTGTCAAAATGTGGAATATCAGCTCTCAGGTAATTCACCGCCTATAGCTGACAGGAAGGCCCAGCGAGCGTTCATTTTGTCTATTGGCGTACTCTAAAAATGAAAAAAATTGTGGAGATTATAATATTGTTAGAAGTAATAAAATTATATTCAAAGCTACCGGCCTAAACCATCTCCGTCACTTGACGGCTACGCGCTGTGAAAAGCTCAATAAGACGGGCCTGACCGAGGCAGCTGGCAAGCTCCCGTATTCTGCAGTTTTAGTGGTGGATGGTACGACCATTTCGAGCTGATTGGCATAACTGATCAGTCCCAATGCAGCTAAATAAAGTACTAATAAAGATTATGCCATCAATTCCCAATATTTTTATATATAAAAAAGAACTCTGCCTACGCTTAAAATTGCTTGTGAAGGAAGAAAACTACAAAAGGAAATATGTTCCCTTCTCTCCTATTTTCTGGTAGCTTGTTTTCCTGATTTCTCAGCAAAATTCTGTCTGTCCTTTTCTGTAATCTTACAAAAAAAAATTGTTCGATAGTTTATTTCATTCAGAGAGTACATTTATTGACCTCATGACAACAGCTTTTATGTAGTACGAGAGTCAAATGGCCGGAATGCGGCTGCGACAGATTATACATATACACATAAGCACGGCACGTACGAAACATACACGAGATGTGATCCCTCTGGCAAGGCATGTGGCGCCCTGGAGCTCGGCATTACGCGACAGCATCCAAGTATTCCCTCTCCGAGCTTATACATAGCCACGCAATGTGCGGTCTCACTCGCCCTTGATTACAGCTGTATCTTATTCGGAAACACAAAACCAATCGACTCGGGCATAGGAAATATAACCGCCTATACGTACGTGACTGGTGAAGCCGCACAGAAAAGTAAATTGAGGAAAGTGAAGAGGTGCTAAAATTCCATTTTACTCACAGTGTTGACGACAAATTTCTCACTTTACCGTATCGGGACCGAGTCTGTTAAATTTAAGAAAGGTTTTGTCATTGACGATAAACAAACAAAAACAAATCATAATATAAAATGAAATGAGTTTCTTTCATTGAAACAAAAATGTGCTTAAGTAAAAAATAAAAATTTTTCTTCGTTTCATTGTTTTCACCCTTTTAATATTCTACACTTGAATGTTGTGAGGAGACACATTGAACACGTTAGAGTTCGTGAGCCTCCACTCACCGGACGAGCAGCAAGACGAGTTGCAACACGTACACTTGAATAATTTCGGGAAAGAGAGAAAGCCTCGCAAACAACAAACAGAAGAGCGTCACCCTCGGAACTACCAAGGGACCTATACCGCAATATGGGGGCATTAGCGTGGCAAAATGCTACGCGCAGCAGTGAAGATCTTGCAGCAACCATACGTACGCGAAGCGAGACACTTAGGCCCCGACGATAAACCCTTCGTCGCGGTAAATCACTCGTGACACCTGCCAGCGGGAAAGGCGCTTTCGAGGCCAGCGAAGCAAAGTTGGAAGCTGCAAGCCCGCGCCAGAACCGCTTCCAGCCGCGCATACTTACTTTCGTGTTGCGTAACGTGCGTAGTTTCCGCAGCGCGCATTGCAGCTTGCAGCCCCTGGTGAATATCCATGGCAGGATGTCTGGGCGTGATTACGGGTGTTATTGGCGTCGCTTTGTTTTACTGCGAAAATGGCGAACAGCGCTTGAGCTGTGCCATCGCGCAACATGTAGACACGTTATGCTTTACGCCTGTCGCTAGAACCTCCGACCGGCGGCGGCGGCGTATGACGCTTTCAAAACATTCGCTCGACTGTGTCGCCAGCGGCTTCATCCATCTCGCGCGCTAGCATAGCGACAGTTTATTCGCTTGCATCTGGCGACCGCAAAAATGGTAACGCAGCCTAATGGAGCACCGACATCCGGAAACGACACCATAGGAACGACGTTGACGCCACGCGGTCGATTAATGAATGTTAAATTGTCTTTCCGGCGTAATTTCCGCGATGCGTATGGCGCGCGTAAAGCGCGTGACGAACTTCAAAGAAACTACCCACACGTCACGCCCACGTTCGTTTAACACTTGTTTACGTCTTAGGCGCTGCAAAAGCTAAAACGCAGAAGTCAGGAAAACTGGGAACACATTTCGTTTGTATACCGCCTTGCCATCTCACGTGGCATGCCCGCGGCAGTAAACTTGTTTGCCGCCTGCCAGGCAGCTCGCCGACCTGCTGCTCGGAAGGCAGTTTTCGGGGTACGATCCGCAAAAAGTGGTTGCGTAACGCTCGAGGCGCACGCAAGCACATTACGCAAAACACCCAACAAGCACGAGGTGGCCTTGAGCTCATAACAAAGAGAAAGAGCTAGAAGAAAAAAGAAAAAAAAAACGCTATAAGAATGGATAACTGAAACAAAGATGGCGCACTTGGAAGTAACAGGTGCAATTTATTGCTGGTGGATACGCAGCCTAGTTATTCGGATTCGTGAAGGCAGTCGATATCTCGATGAGCAAGTCGATGAGGTTCTGGTTTGGCCCGGCATGAGGCGGTAGTTTCGGTAGGGCCTGGCAGTGCGTGGAACCCCGGGTATACCGTCCGCACACGAGACTCAACATTTGTCCGTATATGCGATCCATGACGTTAGCCAGGTATTCTTTGGCCTTCGATCCCGGTTCACATGTGTCCACTGAGAGCTCCATGCAGTCCAGGAAGTCATGATACGTACTGTAGAAAAAAAAAAGATGAAAACATCCGGTCCATTTCGCAATATTGAAAGCGCTTGTTTTCTCAAGACAATTAGGTTATCTGTCAACAAAGAACTGCGCACTTTAAATAATTCATTACTAAGAGATTTCTTATCTAAAATTTTAGGAAGGCAGATGGAGAATATTTGCACAAACATGACATTTATCGTAGGCACACGAACGCTGTCGAAATGTTTCCGCCAAAGCTGCGGCAAACGGGGTGATAATTTTCGTGTTTTCCTGGAATTTTTTCATAATATTTCCTTTGGCCGATAGCATATTTCTTCTCCTTGAGATGGATTATTCAGAGGGACGGACATAATTAGCACGAGAAATTGAAATGCATATTCAACTATTTACCAAAAATTAAGTAATGAACTTCTTCATTCATTACTTTGCGACACGTACGCACTGCAATTAATGAATTCTAGCCGGTGCAATTGCCAGGCCTAATCCCTTGGAATGAGTTTCCAGAACGATGCCAGTTTGGAGATATGCGCCATAAAACTCGCCGCGAAAATCCGCTGTTGTTCCACTAAACTTTTTACCAAACCGCTCTTCTATACATTGAAGCACAAAATTAACTTGAACGTCGTTGTACTTTGTCCCACGCTCAGGGAAAAAATATCTCAAAACCGACGTCATCCTAGAGAATAATTTCAAGTGGATAAGTCTTGCAAACTCCCCGGTTAAAATTTGTAAATTGCCATATGTGCCGTGAAGTAATTAATTAATAAGTTGATTGGTGAATTTTTGTTAATTAGCTGAATAAATGTTTCGCTTTCTAGTGCAAGTAATGTCCACCTCTTCGGAAAAATCCAGCTCAAGGAGAAGAATTAGCTCAATGCCACTGGCGATATTAAAAAAAAAGTTCCGGGAAACTTGAAAAGGATTACCCCATATATTATTTATGTAGTTTCTCGGAATGCGCCCAAGAATGTTTCTGACCCCCCCCCCCCCCCCCATCTCGAGTTCTCGCCTACAAAACGGTTTACTCGCGTCTTTATCTTGGTTCTAAAGCATGTTGCTTTACGCAGGCAAAAGAAAAAATAAGTGGTCTATGCTGTAAAATCAGGGCTGTGATACTTCAAAGTTATATACGTAAATGCCACCTGAGTGGTTCCACGCAATGTACCACGTAAGCCATGTTTTTTTTTTTTTTGTGCATGTGTGTGCTTCTCGTATCCACGGGCTGACGTTCCACGCTCCGCCGAGGATTGAGGTGGTCGTCTGCTATCGTCTGGTGCCATGTGCATGACCGAAATGTTATCGGCTGGTCTGGACCTTAAGTTTACTCAAATATTCGTGCAGTCTAAAAAAGAAATAAACAAGTTGAATGGTCTAGCCGAAGCCGACGTTGTCCACGTTCCGTAAAACACCGTAGGTTTCCGGTATGCGTACGCAGTAAGTGAACCCTGCACGAAACTTCGCTGCTGATAAATTTTCCCCTCTGTCGAACGCACTGGAACAATGTAAAAGCAAACTGAACCACGCAATGTTAGAAGAATGGCAAAAGGTATTTGTAACGTTTGAAGCATTACGGTCATTACATGCTGTAGCACGTAGTCAGGTCAGGACACGTGCACTGGTGATGGCCCTGCTGAAATTGGTCATGTGATGCCATGCAGTCACGCAGCTTTCCAGTGTGTCACAATCGACGCGTAATTAAGGTAAACGTTTATATAGGACAGACTGGTGGTGTAGTCGGTGGGACATTATTTACAGAGTAGCGCAGAAGCACATGGCTTGTGTCCTGTAGCGCTGTGTCCCGCCCATTTCTTTCGTCCATGTGCTTCTGTGCTACTGTGTGAATACGGTAACTCTTTCGCGAGCGTCATTGCCTCCAGGGTGAGGCCCTTAAAAGCGGCGATCCCCAGGACCAACTATGGGCTGTCCAAAGGGTTCGCGAACGGGCGGAGGACCATGGTCTTCCGGCCTCAACGTGGGAGTGGCCCGCAACTGCGACTTAGTAGTTCCTTAGGACATTAATAAAATTTGTTGACTGAATGATTGCCTCTAGGGCACCCTCAAGTGCAATCTTGAGCGAGCTGACGCTTTATTATCTGGATGTCACTTCCGCCTAATGAACAAGGGTGGGGGGAGGGCAGTAATAAGGAGCCCACACCTGTCGCTTTCATCATCATCATCATCATCATCATCGTCAGCCTGGTTACGCCTACTGCAGGGCAAAGGCCTCTCCCATACTTCTCCAACAACCCCTGCCATGTACTAATTGTGGCCATGTCGTCCCTGCAAGCTTCTTAATCTCATCCGCCCACCTAACTTTCTGCCGCCCCCTGCTACGCTTCCATTCCCTTGGAATCCAGTCCGTAACCTTGGTATGAACTTTGGTATGAACCATCTACACAAACACCAGAGCTCTCGTTTCTTTCTTTTTTTTTTCTTATGATGTTAGACGTTAGAAAACAACAACAATGCCATCATGCTAATTATGGAGAAACGCGAATCAATGAAATGTGCGATGGCATCCCGAGCTTTTGCACGCGGGCCCCCTTATGCAATCCCGAGAACACCAAGCGTGGGAGCAATGCACTCACAATGTCGCTTGAGCCGACCATTACTGGACCGCTGAATTTACACATCTTGAGTTTGAGCATTTCTGACCAGGTGTGCCTTACAGCAGATTCATTACTTCAGCTGCAGACATAAGGGTGCCTGTGAAGACCACCAGGGGTTCTTTTCCGTGCACCTAGATCTAAGCACATGGCTGTTTTCGCATTTCGCCTCCATCGATATGTGGCCGCCGTGGCCGGGATCCGATCCCGCAACTTCGTGCTTAGCAGCACAACACCATAGCCGCTAAGCAACCAGGGCGGGTGTCTGTGAAGACGAAACAGCGTGCTATTTGCATGACGCTGCTTGACAAACGAACGCTTGGAATGGCAGCGTATTTCCGCGGTACCTGCAGTACCGGCTGTAGCTCCAAAAACAATTCCTCACCATCATGTGGACGTATTTAAATCGGCCACAATACGTGAACCTTGTTTATTTTTGAGTCTATATAAGACCCTCAATCTGAGCACCTTGAGATTCGGAAGTTGACCTTCTTATGCAAAATTCGGCAGACAACGAAAGAAGCAACGTTCGATAATAAAATAATCCGCATCCAATGACAGAATATTCGGCACCTGGGCGTGAAGAACTTCGGCACAGATAGGTTTTACCGAATCACCAATATTTACATTTTCAGCTTGACGGTGGAGGATAATACTTTAAGTTCTAGAAGACGGCAGATTCAACGCTCTAGTTGCAACATACGTTAGGTGAAGCTTTGTGAAAGCGTTTCAGTAAATGCAATGTAAAGAGATACATGATGCGTGCAATTTTATTTTATTTCCGACAACATGCAAAGGAATTTCGCGGTCTTCTCCCGCCGCAGAATAAATCTTTGTGTTAAAACAGGCGGAATCCACCGAGAACGTTGGTATTGCTTATATTACGTAACAAATAATTCCTGAAGTTCATCAGCTTTCCATCCCGATTTTTCGCGAGAACACTCTGAACACTACATAAATAGTGACGTTGTTGAGGCGATGCTCACGTAGACTAATGGGAGGCCTTCCCCCTCGAATGTTTTGATATCACTGTTTAATAGAAATGCTCGTTCTGAAAAAAGTCGTCTCAGTTAATGATAGCTTTAGATTTCCGATGCATGTTATGTGGGCATTGCAAAATTTCAGGTGATCGTGCAAAAACAATTAGAAATGTTTTTACCAAAAGAAGTGGTGTTATGCAATTCATCGCATAACTTAGGTGACTCACTTAATTGTTAAAGTAATTGATTACATTACTTGTTATACTGAAAGAACACAGAAAATAATACAATTGTATTACAGTAAACATAACCATTATGTCTGGAGAGTCCCGGGCTGGAGGACTTCGAGGTGCTGTTATTTATGTATGAACTTGCTAGGGCTCATATCCTCGTGTATGCAATCGTAGGCGCATGTAGTCCTGGGAGTCGTATGGCGTTGTAAATACTAGGCTTGACCAAGCTCTGTCTAGCCCTGGTATCTGAATTTTCACTTCTGGCGGCAAATGTCACTTTCCCAAGGTCCTATTTCAGTAATGAGTGGTTTCGCCGCAGTTTAGCAAAGCAGCTAAGCATAAAAGAGGCCAAACTTAATTTGCAGAGCCGTCTCATGGCAGGTAGACTGAACCCCCCTCCCTGCAATGCAAGTGTATATGTTGTCAACTCACATATCGGGCGATTTCACATTATGATGGCACCACAGTGTTTCTCGGATGAGTCGTTGGGCTACTTTAGCGCATTTTGGTAGCGAGACAGAACCGCATTGTAGTAGAGAGTGAACAGAGGCACCTTATCTCTAACGCTCAGTGGAGTACGATAAATGGTGGGTAGTAGACGCACATCGCAATGCAGACAGTGAGAACTGGAAGAGCACTGAGTGTGGCGAGTCAGAGAGTTTAGAGACCACAATGATAACGCGTAACTGTCCCATTTTGCCACCGAATATATCATCACCGTTGGCTGTTGCCTACAGCATCAGTGTGTAAACTATTGAAAAAAAAATGCGGATGTATCTTGGTATTTTTTACAGTAACTTTGCTTGGCACCTCCCGATGTATGTTCATGTAGTAAGCAAAATAAGATGAACTGAGCTACGGCGCGTTTTGATTCTCTATCGGTGAATATAGGTACATGCCATTCTAAAGAAAGCCACGCAACCCAGCTTCAGCAGTTCAGCGTACGTAGGGTGGCAGAGGAATGGCGCAATTCTTATATCAGTTTGAAAGAAGGCAACAGAGCGGTTGTCACACAACACTACAATGTCGCATTTAGCAGTCCACAAATGAGAATAGTCCAAGAATAAGCCGCGATGCGTGACGACCTACCAGCAGGTGTAGTGGACGGTCCTTCCTGGCGGAGCTTCAAGGCTGTCACCCAAACCATCACGAAGGACTGCGAAGCACTGGTTCAACTTGATCCCGGCTGCGTTCATGCACTTGATGCTGTTCTTGTACACTGCGCATGCACAAAGCAGCGTGAATGACAGCGAACGATAGGGCGCCAGCAATGATGATTATGTCCAGACGCGCGTACGCATCATCACATCACATCTGCACCCCATATCCACGTGTCTTGCGAGACTGTTGATATACCAGAAAGTGCTGCACAAGGTCGTGGGATCAAATCCTGGCCATGGCTGCTGCCTTTATAATGAGCCGAAATACAAAAACGCCTGCGCAATGGGTTCACGCTAAACAACCTTAGGTTGCTAAAATTATTCCGGTGTCCCCAACTACGGCGTGCCTCCTTATCAGATCGTGTTTATTGCACGTGAGGTACCAGAATTTCATTCATTTAAATAATGCCAAAAAAGGAGAAAAAGAAGTAGCTATATTAGGTGGTGTATAGAAGAAACAATGCTCAGCTAGTTAAGCTGAAATAATGACCGCAGGGCACACGTAGGGAAACACGCTAGAAGAAAGTTACGAGGTGGCTTTCATGCATTTCGTAACTGCCCAAATTATAATGGCCAGCTTATCGTTATTATGGTGAGTATGGGCAGGTGAGTGAACTGATATTGATTTTCATGCGTTAAATATTTTGGCAAGAAACCAAGGGAAGCAAGACCAACGCACTAGTCACGCAACAACAAGCTCTTTAGCCATAACTGAAGCATCGTGTTTTACCTAATGTGCATTTCAATTGGCACCTTTCGAAAGGATGAATTCGTGTAAATGAGTGAAGTTACAGTCATTGAAGAAAACTGCTGTGAGGTCAATGTTTTTCTTTAATATATACATTTCTCACCGAATGTGCTACGATATACAATGCCAGTTGCATTTTCCCAAAAAGTGTCATAGGGGAATTCTATAGTAATGATAATTTCAACTCTGATTTCTTGGACAACATATTTCAAGGAAGAACGTAGTAATTCTTGTGCTAGTTTCAGGAATTACTGATCAAAAGACGGGAAATATTTACTGCCGACCTTTGATTTTGAGATAGTACCGTATGCTCTGTAAGAGCAAGCAATTATAGAGCAACTTCACCAGTAGCTAACTGTACTTTGCGTGAAATTTGTCCTGCTGGTAATTTACTATTCCTTGAGTGATGCACTTGTAGAAAGGGAACTTCGCTACATTCCACCGGAGCTTTCAAATGTCTGCTTGAAGTAGGCTAGTAGAGTGACTGCAGTATTTAGTAAAAAAAAAAAAGAAAGAAAGTTCCTCCTTTTGTTTTGCCAGTGCTTCCAGCTAAGTTTAGGCAAGGAAGTCTGCAGTAAACTCACTCCGAAATAAATTGCATCCACAGACTGTCAAAACGCACCGCTAAAAAAATATTGTGACTAGCTCCATGGCAGAGAGAACAGCATTAATATGGGTAATAAATCAAGCACGCATCAGTGCCCTGTGCTTGTTCCGCGCTTTCATTCGGATCATACAGCATGTTCGTTTTATCACAGAGTGTGTACTTCGTATAACGAGAAAATTAGCCTGTGCAAGTGTCATTGTTAGACAAATTCTGACGGTGCACTGTGTGGCGTTTTATATCTCAGTGGATACCACGCCTCCGGACCATGCCATCGAGCTCTGGCGAGCACTGCTGTTCCTCCAGGACTCGGCGGCACCACCGGTCGGCGATCGGCTCCACGACAGCCACAAGAGTCATGCGGCGTCCACTTAGCTGCCTCCATGCAGGACGTTCGTTAATAACACGGAGGCAGCCTCACCCTTCCCCTTTTTCCATAATACCGCTCCCCTTCCACCGCTGCGCCTTCGGCGCATTCTAATGTGGAATAAACGTGGTTTCATTCATTCATTCATTCATTCATTCATTCATTCATTCAGTGGAACATTGACATTGTTTATGACTACGTGACACCTTTCCAGACTATGTGGCAGTCCACACAGACAATCCTACATTATTCATTCTTTGCTTTCTTTGGTTTGCTTTCTTTTCTTCTTTCTTTCAATTTTTCATACACCTTTTCTCCTTCCCCAGTAGAGGGTATCGAAACGAAGATATGATCAGGTTGCGCTCCCTATCTTGCGTTTCCTGTTATCTCTGTCACTCTCGGTGGGTGTGCGTGCGTGTGCCTGTGTGTGTGTGTGCTCACGCGCGCGCGGGCGCTAGTATCTCCTTCTTGGTCCATTGTAACAGCGGGATGGAGTGAACTTACTTTCGTGTTCGTCAGTGCCTTTGGTGCAAGCTGCTTCAAAGTCATCGCCCGCCGCTTCCATACCAACCAATGCCACTACGCGTGGAAGTCCACTTTCCAGGCACCTCTCCGAGAAATCGAATGTGCACGCCACCTGCTTGCGGAACAACCTGCATAGAAGGTAGTCGGCTTAGCTGTAAATTGAAAAAGTTAGTTGCTACAGTCGGCAATATATTGAGGTGCAGTATATTAATGGAATTATGAGTGAATTTCTTGAACACGTCACGTGAAGGAACGCGTCTATCAAAGCCAGGTACACACTAAACATTTTAACACCCTTAAGGGTGTAAATCAGTTTGTCGCCAGACGAACACCCTAAGGGTGCTGTTGTCTACACCCTACAGTTGGGGTGCAGTTATATCACCCTAGAGGAAGGGTGTCCAGCAAAATAAATTTAGGGTGTAGGGGTGCAAGTACATATTAACACCCATCTATGTGGGTGTTGGAAGGGTGTACACCCTTTTATTGCTAGTGTGTATGGAAGGCAGGTTCGGCAGTACACGCCTTCAATTACTACTATGTACAGCGATCCACGCGTAACTCTCGCGTGTGCCAGAAGGTTCAAGTTCGGCTCCCAAACACACCGTCGAACAGCCGGCTTTGAAGCTTCGATGGGCACACACGCACGTATACGTATGGATCACATTACATATTAGTAATTCACGGTGTATATTGCAAAACCTGTCTTCGCTGCACATATACAACCTAGCAAATGTCACTTTTGAGCATGTATATCAACACCAACGGTTATCACGATTTCCAGATCCACATAAAATGCAACACAGACTGGTACGATATATGGCATTTTCAAGAAAAATGTAAATATATTTATTGCATGCTGCAATACAGAGTACAATATATACATAAATCACATGAAATATAAGCATGCACAATCACCAAACACATCGGTAAGTAGAAGAACATGTACATTTCCCACAAAGGTATCTAAAATATAAGTATTGATCAAATCTGTTATTAGAGAAGAAACTATGTATAGCAGCACTGAAAGAGCCTGAGTTGACTTCGCAGTGTTTTGGGCCACATAAAGGAATACATTTTCAGTATAAGGCTCAATGAACGAAAATTCAAGTTTTGAAGCCTTGAAAAAAAAAGGGACATTGCAAAGGTGAATTAGGGGAGTAATTGAAATGCAGAGCAAATGCACAAGACACCTGTTACTTCGTACAGTAACGTAATCGCAAAGCATTATGAAAAGTTTGGAAAGTCGACGTAAGCATATCTGGCCAACATTTTTCGGACTGAAACAATACTTTCCAAGCATAGACGTGCTTTAAGTGAGGTTTAAGCCAGCGGTATTACTGCTAATTTTTTCTTTCCAACAAGATTACTTGAGCACGAAAAATATGTAGAATTTTTTAGTGCCTACATAGTTTGTCCTCTTTTGTGAAACGAGAGTTCTCTGTGCTAAAAGTGCTGTGTAGGAGATTTTCTAAGTACAATTCCAGTTTCTATAAATTTCTGTCTTGTAACCCGAAGGCACTGGTACATATACAATATGCAGTTTGAAAATAGGTTCTTTTCTTACCATAAATCAAGAGTGAGTATTCCACATTTACTATGGTGTGGGTGCAAGGTGCAGTAAAAGGCCTGATAAAAGCAAACCACTGTTGATTAAACAATTTTGCTGAACACGAAAGGTGGACAATGTTTCAAAATACATAGTAAATTTCTAAATTATTTGCACTTAGATGCAGGAATACAAGATTACGGCTTGCTGTAGCATGTGAGTATACAAATTAGCAAATATGGTTTAATAAATTAGCCATACTCTGGTTACTAAAAGAACACAGGCACAGGCAGTCATGTAAAAGTTCAAGTTAAATATCACACTGTTAACATTTGCCAGCAAATGGTCGTATCAAACATTATAAATATACTGAAAAAGGTGCTTTCTTGGGATAGTTAGCAATTAATGCGAAAAAATTACTTACAGCGTGAATTACAAGGACTGCGAGAGACGACATAGACTGCGCTGACTTCTAATAATATTTTATTGCGTTGCCACATTGTGTGTATGTATACAAGAGCGGGCATGCGCAGAAAATGAGTCACAAGGGGCGTCTAACAGCAAGTCGTTGTACTAAGTACGTGGTCACCTGAAAAAAAAAAACATTACAATTTCTATCTTTTGAGATACAAGGCTTCACTAGGGTCAGCGTGACAGAGGGGGCACTAACGCACACACTACCCAGTTTTCTGGTGAAATTTCCTTCTATAGTTTCCCGGATGACCTGTTAGCTGTGTCTCACTAGAACTTCCGTATCTTCTAAGAGGAACTCGCAGTCACAGTCCCGGGGCAATGGATGCCCAAGTGGCCTTGAACAGTGTTATGGACGTTATAGTGCTCTCTTAAACGGTCATTTAGGCACCTGCCTGTCCGTCCAACATATTTACTGCCTCAAAATAGGGGAATATGGTAAACCAAATTCGTTGCACATATCGCAAAACGTTTTCTGTGCCCGACAGAGCAAGAACTCTGACGTGATTTGGGCGCGTTTACACACTTACAGAGCTTTGCCAGCTTTTCTGGGGTTGAGAAAAGGCCTGTGATTCCTGGAGGTTGCCGAATCGTTTTTAGCCTATCGCAGACATCATGCACATACCCACCGGTGGCACTGCGAACCTATGTCGTTCAACCGGCTGGTTCCTTGACTGAGCGGGCTCATCACGGTTTGTGCCCCTCAGAAGCTGTTCCACTATGGCTGAAATTAAGACCAAAGGGTAGTCAACCCTAGAAAGGTGATCAGCCTGTGCAGCAAGACTATGTTGCATCTTGTGTGAACAAGATTTATTGAGGCTGTTAACGAGGGAACACTTTTAATACCTCATTTAACGAGCTTTGAGTGTGCAGAGTTAAAGGGCAAGAGTGACGTCTTACTTCTCAGATCGAAGCACCAGCCTGAGATCTACAAAGCGCGAGGAAGCATCAATGGGGACCTCATGCGTTAGTTGTAGAGGCTTTCTTAAACATCTCCAAGACTCCCGAAGCAACAGGTTCGAAAGCGTGATCAGCGCAATCAATGAATACCACGTGGTCATTCACAAACCTGCACACTTTGACAGGAGACGCATCTAGGTGACCTTCAATATTGCAATCATGATGAGCGAGATAAATATAACATAGTGGCGGCGCCAGGCATGATCCTATACAAATACCATTTATTTGTATATTGTGCAGGATCGTGCCTGGCGCCGCCACTGAGTGATATTTATCAAGCTAATCATGATTGAAATATTTTAAGGTCCCCTAGATGCGTCTCTCGTTGTCAAAGTGTGCAAGTTTGTGGACGACTACCTGGTATTTATTGATTGCACTGATCATGCTTTTGAGCCTGCTGCTTGGAAGACTTGGAGATCTTTAAGAGCTGCAGCCTCTAGAACTAACAAATGAGGTCCCCACTGATGATTCTTTGCGCTTTCTTGATCTCAGGCAGTGCCTTACAAATAAACAGGCGGGCTAGTGCTTTGAACCGAGAAGTAAGAAGTCACTCTTGCCCTTTAACTCTGCACATTCAAAGCTTGTTAAACGAGGTATTGTAAAGATTTGCCTCGTTAACAGCCTCGATAAATCTTGCTCACATGAAATGCAAGATAGTCTTGCTGCACAGGTTGATCGCCTTTCTTGGGTTGGCTACCCTTTGGCCTTAATTTCAGCCATAGCGGAACAGCTTCTGAAGGGCACAAAACGTGATGAGCGCACTCAGTCAAGGAACCAGCCGGTTGAAAGACTGGTTCGCAGTGCTACTGTATGTGCATGATGTCTCCGATAGGCTAGAAAAAGATTTGGCAACCTCCAGGAATCCCAGTCCTTTTCTCAGCCCCGGAAAAGCTGGCAAAGCTCTATAAGCGTGTAAACGCGCCTAAATCGTGTCAGAATTCAGTAAATATGTTGGACGGACAGGCAGGTGCCTAAATGATCGTTTAAAAGTGCACTATAACGTCCATAACACTGTTCAAGGCCACTTGGGCATTCATTGCCGGGACTGCCGCTGCATGCCCCTCTTTGAAGATACGCAAGTTCTAGCGAAACACAGCTCACCCGGTACATTATTGATGCTTATTTCACCAGAAAAATGGGTAGTGTGTGCGTTAGTGCCCCCTCTATCACGCTGACCCCTAGTGAAGTCTTGTATCTCCACAGATAGAAATTGTGATTTTTTTTAGTGACCATGATCTTAGTACAATGACTTGCTGTTAGAACACCCCTTGTGACTGCCTTTCATTTTCTGCGCATGGCCCTTCTTGTGTATAAACACACGATGTGGCAACGCAATAAAATATTGTTGGAAGTCAGCGCAGTGTATGTCATCTCTCGCAGTCCTTGTCCTTCACACTGTACGTCATTTTTATACTGAAAAGTGAATATTAATCGATTCAAAATTAGAAAAAATATAGTACACATCTGAGCTGCAAGAATGCAATTGATACAGCAAATGACGTTTAGCTTTCCAAAAGAAAGAAAATGTTCACGTTTCACCACGAGGTGCAGGGACTCCATTCTCTGAGCATCTTGACCAATAAATGCAGCGCATGGCATTGCTGGAATCTTGCATCCTGCATTAGCAAAATAAGAAGAGAATCATGAGAGTTCAGTCTGTGCAATTACACATGTGCACTGTGGAAAATTTGATAAGGCAACAAGCTCCTGAAAGTAACAAACTTAATTAATGTGACTGGGAACAATGAACAGCTCAGGCAACTGGGCAAGACAGGTGAAAGGTAGGAGAAATTTCTATTTTGCAAATTTAGGAATTGCATTTACTGTGAACACTAAACGACTATGTCACTGTGAATACAAGGCACATACAGCAGCAAAAGCAAATAAATTTACAGTAGCCTTTTCACCATAGAAAATAAGAGTGAATAAAATTTAAGGACACTACCCATGACATCTCTCAACAACAGAAATTTGTCCAAGAGTGTGTATGTGACCTTAATATAAAATTGACATGAAATGTGGAATATATCTCTGCATTACACTTTATAAGTACTGCAGCTGAGAACCTACGGGATATGGCATATTAAGACTGACATGCACAAGACATTAAAAAATGGCTGTTTTTACACAACATTATTACACTAGGAGACACAGAGTAATTTTACAGAGTGCACACAAAATGAAAATGAGGGAACCCCCACTGGCATTATCATTTGCCCTGCAATACATGCATCCAGCCCAACAATCTCCAACTCCCCAATGCAGTTTATTAGACCCTTTCTGTATCCTAAAATTTATTGTGTTTCTTATTTACTAATTTAGTAAGAATTGACAGTTCGGCATACTTTCCTTGAAAATTTAGCATGTGTTAACTATTTTTTTAGAGCAGGCCCCTTTCTTTCAATAGGTTAGCTTGGCAAACGGTGACAAGTAGTATTCTCAAAGATCATAAGTTTAAATGAACTTATGATCCTTCGTCATGCTCCCACTTTCTACTTCATGCTGTAAACTGTGATACCCCTCCTAGGCAGTTTATGTTATTCTGTGAATACATACATGGTCCTCCTTTGTGTAGCATCTCAACTAGAGCCTGAAACTTCTTGTCTCCTAAAAAAATAATCTTTACCGCCCAAAATATATTGCACGGTTACCCTTCACTTGGGGGGTGGGGAGGGATTGTATATAAGTGTTCACATATTCAATGAACCTCAGAGCCACAACCATTTCTCATCCTGTGTTGCCACTACCCGCATGAGTCGCAATGGTTGTAAATTGGCTACCCGCCCTCCCCCGCCTAAAAGTACATTTTGCCACATCGAAAATGACCACAGCATTGCATTTGATTGAATGAGTCCTCCTGTGCATGTTTTTTTTTCTCGTCTTGTAATGGCTAGGTTCAACATGGTCAAGTCTGAAAACTGCCAAGCCCCAACCAATACTTTGTGTAGTTTCAAAATTATGAAGCATTCATTTTTCAAGACTTGTCCCAAATTAAGCATGAGACAGATTTTCATGTTGCAAATGAGGAAAGGTTGTGCTTAGTGACAATGATAGGCCTGCTATATCCTGCAAAACTGTATGAAATGACATATGCTTGCAATTTTCATGAGCAGCTAGCTCAGTACAAGAAATAGGTGCAATGCCTGCGGAAATGTTTTTTAACACGCATGAGAGGTCCTAGTTTCTTGTAATTTCTTCAAATCCCTTGCAGTCTAGATTGCAATCCGGCGTATGTTAATATTGTATTTGAAATAAAAACAGCTCAAATATTAAGGTTTTGAGAATTTTACGGGAATAAATTAAAGGTAGACAAGTAATGCAACAAGCGAATAACAAGCTCATTACATAGAGTAAGGAAATATTCCTTTCCTGCAAAAACATTGGTAGCAGGAAAGTCATACGAAATTAGCACTGAATGCACAATAAAGAATATCATGCTGGAATGCCCCCATCTGTGAATATTCTTGCACAAAGAAAATCCTCGTTATGAAAGGCCATCAAGAAAATGCAAGTGTATGCTTTGGATCAACAGTCATACCTGCAGTATGCACTACAATCACTACTGCATATGATATCAAGCTTAGGCCGCCAAAGAGCCTCAGAGTTTTAAATTATAACTTGACTTACTATATTAAACTACACACCTATATCTACTTACAATGTAGTCTTCCCAACTGCTTCCTAGAAGACATCAACCATCTGCCTGAAGGCGAACGCAAGTGGCTTGCTCTTAATAGAGGGCACCAAGGCTGGACATTGTGAAATTGATGCTATCATCTGCATGACCTGCGAGAAACAACACTCTAAGATAAACAAATGCTATTAGAATGAAAGACAAGATCACTGGTAATGAGCCTCGTTTTGGTTTGCGCGAGAAAAGCAAAAAATATGGACTTTGCGCTGCTTACTAAAAAAGAAGCAAGCTTCCTTCCAGATGTTGCAGTCATGCATTAAGATTGTCACACAGCTGCATGTTTGTATGCTCATATGCTGCTGTCGCTACTGTGCCAGCATGCTTTGCATAGCTTATTATTTCAAGTTATATTGATTATTGTGTTTTCTTGCCAATTTTTGGCAAATAGCACCAGCAAAGAAGTAGCTCACTTACACACACACACACTCCCTTGTGAGGAGCGAATTCACACACGCACGCATGCATGCACGCGCACACACACACACACACACGCACAAGCCTCTACCACATAAGCAGCTTCCCACGCTTGACACACTGCATTTTTTATCCTTTGACACTCCTACTGCTAAGGCATAAAAAGCCTTCGTGTGACCAACCCTAAACTCAACCTACACTTCCAGCTTAAACACTTTCTCGAGATCCAGGACAAGCCTTCTAGCTTCCCTAGTGCTCCAAACTGTAGTTACGAATTTCAATATGGCTATAGGCTAGAGCTCTCGAAGGGCATGCAAACTACCCGGAGACCTAAAGCTTGTATGTCATACCTCTAAAGCCCAACAACACTTCAAATTTTCTAAATTCATTAAAGCTCCTGAAGACAATTGCTACATACGTAGAACGTCTCGAATAACCTGTCATTACCAATTTCAGCGGTTCTCTTCATCAACAGAAATGTGGGCTAATGGGAAATCTACGTCTTTATGATCAGAATTGGTGTAATGGTGAAACACACTACCAGATTTCTTCATCATTTATTTATGCTCGAGATGTAACGTTTCTTTTACAATGACAATCAAGGATATCGATTCATCAGGGTGTAGAAGGGAAAAAGGACGAAGCCTATACCTGACGCCTTCCCACTGGTCCTCGCGAGAAACGGCGCCTCATACAGCAGTTGTCCAGGTTGGCTTGAAACCAAACTCGGCTTTCAGGCGGCAACACTCGCTGCACCAAATTGGAAGAGTTTTATTGCGAGTAAAATTCTACCGGCCTTATGCAATACATACGCACGCACACAAAACGCACTCGCGCGCACAACAAATATACGCACTCTCAAAGCGCAGACACAAAGGCACGCACGCGCACATTGATAAACACAATCAATCACACATACATGCAGGCAGACACGCTAACACGTGGACGCACACACAGTGACCCACACAGAAACACGCTCACAAAACACGTACGCACTAGACACACGCAAGCACGCCGGCCCATACAAACCGGCATGTATGCGCGCGCAAGACGCACGCATGCACACACACACACGCACGCATACCCATGCGCGCGCGCGCGCGCACACACACACACACACACACACACACACACACACACACACACACACACAGCGAGCTGAGCTGAGTGCACGCACACACACGAATCGAGCCGAGCGCGAGCGCGCACACACGCACAGACAAAGCGAGCCGAAAACATGTTAAAGGCGCCCGGCAAGCAGCAACAGCAGCACGCGACCGCATCAGGGAGAACCAATACCGCGCCAGTTCTTTCGAAAGGTGGCAAAGTCAGTCGTCCTTTTTCTACGCGACGCAAAAGTGGTCGACCACATTTAACTTAAGTGCGAGCGACCGTATTACAAGAAGCCGCGCTGAACGCACAAAAGAAGCACATCTATGAACGTTGAAGCGCTGAGAAAAGCGTAACTATGCAGGCGCATCACGCCCGATGTAAGACGGGGCGCGATCGAGGTAGTTAACTTGCCCTACTAGGAGCGCAGCTGCTCTTGCTCTTACATTAGTGAATTATGCTACGAGATCACAGTAAGATACTTCTAGAGCGAACAAAAACACGTAACAAACCAAAGAAATACCAAATAAATGGGCACTTGCCTGAAAATTTCCATTATGGCAGTACTACCGACCGCCGACACAGGGCACGTTGCAACTCTTCGTCTCAGCGTCCGTGGATCCATCTTCCAGTGCGTACGCACGCTTTGCTTTGAAGTGGAGCACGAGTAATACACAAAGCACGGGCCACACCTTTTTCTACACCGCGCACAAAACTAATCACACGTTTAAAATTATGTCGCACAGCGCGAGACGCGAACGCATTTCACGTAGCTAAAGAATGCAATAATGGCGCAGCTTCCGCCTTCCCATCGTGCCGCGCGCCGAAGTGACTGTACAGCGTCGCCCCGTCACTTCCGGTCGCTTTTCATTGGGCAGGGGGCGGGCGCGCAAATTGAACGTTTATTCCGGCAGGTTTGCTTGCTCGAATGGCCGCCTGTTAGCTGCTGCTTAGTTGTGGTCTCCAACAAGAGCGGTGAGGCGGGTAGTTGCTACTACGGTTCGTGCCGAGCATATTTTCTTTTTTTTTTGGGGGGGGGGGGGGGGGGGAGCGCGCAGTCTGCGCTGCATGACTGAGGGTACAGTACACAAATCGGGACCGTGAGCGATACGATCGGCGCTCTTCTGCTGGTGCGATTATATTATTCGCTGCGTCCAAACGAAGCAACCTTGCGAGGTCACAGCGTAGTTACAGCGATATCCTGGCTCGATAAAGACCCTCACATCTTGGTCGTGCGACAGCGACGCGTAAGCATTCATGAGGCGACTGAAGAATGCGTTTGTAAGAGCGTATGCTGTGGATAAGCAATTACAGCTTTGACGACACCAGCCCCTAATATATAGTCTGAGCCTTACAAACTGTGTCCGAGGATACGCTTAGAAGGCAGACCAATAGCTCAGTAAAACTCTGAATAACTTAGACAAGGTACGTGGAGATTCGGATTTGAAAATTTCCAGCGTGATCTCGCCGCTATAAATGTCTTCGTTATGGCTTCACCAAGCAAATTGTACGTTGATGCCATTGTACATCAGAGGCTCGTCTAATAGCACGTCCCTGTTTGTTCAGCAATGTATCCAGACAGCTTCTTTAATTGCGCCACTTCTTGTTGGGCGTTTGAGGGCACCGAAATATTCGTGCAGAATTGTGCAAGTTGCTCGCGCGTTTTCAATCTGCTACTGCAGTTAGTCTTAGAAGTGTTTAATTGCATGATAATATAATTGTGAGCACAAAATGTAGTGATAATTAAATTGTAAGTGAAAGTGCGTATATTTTCTTGATGATACATTTTGGAGTGGCCGTCATGCCAGTAACATCAGAATCCTAGAAAAAGATCGACAGTCACTTAGGAATGTGAAAACTTAATCACTTCATGGATGTACACTTGCAATTATCACGTGACCGTGATACGTCATACATTGTCACGTGTCTTCACAATTCTACCTTCATCTGCCGTAATCCACCTTGCTACAGTTTGTACGAACCTTAACCGAATTTATTCCACCCTAATTCACATTATTTACCCATAATTGCTCATAATTAACGTTGTTCTATTTACTACCTTCTGTATCACTACTGACGTCATACAAGACGCTGATGACGTCACATTTTATTGCTTTCTATAATAAAGCAATAAAATGTGACGTCATCAGCGTCTTGTATGACGTCAGTAGTCATACAGAAGGCAGTAAATAGAACTACGTTAATTATGAGCAATTATGGGTAAATAATGCAATAATGCCGCAATTTCACCCCTTCTTTCTGTTGTGTCTACTAGGCCTTGAAAGTATGTATAATATACTTTCAAGGCCTAGTAGACACAACAGAAAGAAGGGGTGAAAGTATACAATATTTGCAGTGCAGGGCAAGAATAGAAAATTAAACTGTAAGACACTTTGAACAGCGATGTTGAATTAGTGGTGTCACAAATTGAGACTGTGGAGGCGAGAAGGCGGTTTCATTCAGTGGCTGTTCTTGGCAAAAAGGAAGAATGGCACATCGATTTTGTGTTGATGGTCGATGCGAGACGAGATACAACTTGGTGTGGTGAAATATTTTCTTTAAGAGAAGGGTTAAAGTACCATATTCTATGAAAAATACACAGACGAAGGTACCTACGACGTAACCAAAGGTCAGGTTGACCTAGTGTTCTTTTTATGGACGTGACGCTAAAATGACGTGAATAATTTGAGAGAATAAAAGGGCGGCGCGGTTCTGAATGCTTTCTGAATGCTTTCAAGGGAAATGACAAGATTGACATGAGCAGGGTCCCGTATGGATTGTTGTTGCGGAGAACGCCATCTTTCCTACCTGAAAGGCCATAAAATGCTTTATCATTAAAAATGCAATACCTACACACATTGCTCAATGCGTGGACGTGTACACGTTACTTAGATTTATGCATCAATGCGTTCAACACCCTTCAGTCGTCGATTTAACACCCTTCTTCTAGCAAAGTCGCACCTATGTGTAGTGTACACCCTTGTGATAGGGTGTTTTGACCGAAAAGGGTGCTAAAAGGGTGTGGACAGGGGTGTAAATGCAGAAAGCACCCCTCTTAACACCCATAAGGGCGTAAAAATGTTTAGTGTGTAGACCCAGGGGACACGAATCATATGAAAATATGGGTCGGAGCGCAAACGCCTTGCGCTTTGAAGCAGGCTACCACTTTTTCTTTCTTGAAAACTGTATCATAAGAACATTGTAGCAGTACTAAACAGTGACGAAATTTAGATGGTAAAACAACGGCACTTGAAAAGAACCTAAGGACCGCGCACCGAGCGATCGAACAGAAAGTCATAGGCGTGGCATTAAGAGATAGAAAGAAGGAATAAAGGATTGGAGAACAAACGCTGGATGGTGATAAGATGAGATTAGGAGTGAAGTTTAGCAGGCGTATTCTAGATAGCCGGTGCTCCTACTAAGGTGATAGAATGAATTCCGAAGTGAAGGAAACGCATGTGACGTAATATATCCGGCAGAGGCCTTCATCCTGCGCTGGACGATGACGACCACGATGATGATGACAACTAGATTTGAGGGAACCGAGTGTAACGCATCAACGTGACTTAACGAGTTTGTACAGTTTGTATAAGGCAATGTAATGTAATGACCTGTAAACACAGCAGACGATGTAAGACATACATTTAAGTGACTACATTCCATTCAGTCACAGCATGCATTATTATTGCCATCACCGTTCTGAGCAAATAAAAACAACATGTTTCCTATAGGGGTGTCACTCTATATTGGCCAATTAAATTGCGAGTTGCTGCTAGAAAACCCCCCAGGCCCATCTCATTCAGCTAGAAAAGACACCGCGTATTGACTGCACTTACCTCACGGAACTGCCACTCTCAATCGGTCATTACGGCGGCGATAGTTTTGTTATCGCACCCAGCTATATATTAAAGGAGTGCTAACACAACGTTTCGGGCTTTTCATTTATTGCTTCAAATGAAGGTTCTGGATATTGAAACCTTAAATGATGATGGTCAATTCTGAGTTCCCAGGTAATACATGAGCGTGCTCTCGGAAAATGTCCTCTGCTTAACTACGGAGCGCAAGAAAGGCGATGAAGAAGTGCTCACGCTTCAGATGTTGGACCTTCGGTTTAGTCTCGGTTCAGTGAAACCTTCATAACAGAGTAGATCGAGGATAATACTGGTGCATTACGTTGCCTGTGTAAAATACAGAAGTAAGGACACTGTACATGTAGTATTCGTCGGGAAGGGCATTACATCAAAAACAATTTTAACCCTATTCGCGACGAGGACTTACGGAGTCGCCATCTGTCGGAAGCGCCTAGCTTGCGTCGTCGTTGTCGTCGTCATCATAATCATCACCATAATCATCATCATCATAATCATCATCATCATCATCATCATCATCGTCGTCGTCGTCAGCCTATTTTATGTCCACTGCAGGACGAAGGCCTCTCCCTGCGATCTCCAATTACCCCTGTCCTGCGCCAACCGATTCCAACTAGCACCTACAAGTTTCCTAATTTCGTCGCACCACCTAGCTTGCATAGTGTGAGGGATAACGCGGCCCGCTCCTCATAGGTTTGGCTGTCGGCGCTCAATAAAAACAACACATGGGAACCCTTCTGTACATTTCGGTAAGTACTCTCGCAATGACAGACGTTTTTACTATTAAATTAATAATCTTATGCAAACAGAAAGTGCAGAACGGCTTACAGAGGCTATCTCTTTACCGAATACGTAAAGGGGGACTCCGCGCGATCGTAAAGGGGCACCCGGCGCGATTTACAGAATACGGGGACTCCGCGCGATCGCTGCGATGGAGTCCCCGAACCAGCGTCTTGCGTAAAAGGTAAGCAGTCGCTGAGAGCCAACTATGTGAACTATGTTCTTTTTAGTGGGCTGTCAGTGTAACACATTGAAACATAAAAAAATGAAGCTTCAATGCAGCGATCGCACGGTTTCGCAGCGTCCGACTGCGCGTCTGCATGCATGTCCACGCACAGGTTTCGCTTTCGCTGGGAGCACGTTTTCGCACCGTGCCGTGAGCTTTAGGCCGAAGCACATGAGCATTTGACCGTACGCAAGCAACCATTGTTCCGTGGAAGCTACCAGAGCACCTGAAAAATAATTTTGATATAAATGGGACTTGGGCGCCTACAGCGACTTTTTATATGCAGTCAGGATGATTCAATCATATATTTTTGTAAATTATTGGACGTTTGAATATTATTATTTCTCCAGTCGCATTGAACTATATGTTGTCGGTCTTCTCAGCGAGCAATTTCCCAGTTTTTTTTTTTTTCTTAGACAAGTAAATTCATTGTTTGGTGCGAACAGAAACATGAGTATATGCCACGCCTTATTTTATGTGCTTCTTACCATTCCGTTTTCATTCCAGTGAACTTGGTGGTGTCTAGCATCAACAAGTTCGAAGAGTAGAGCTTCATGACATTAGCTGGGTAGCGTGCGTGGGCAAGCGTCTCAGTGCACGCTTTCTGTTACTCACTGAACATCGCAGCCCCGACGCCGTATCAGAAATCTTCCTCACGAAAGTGATTGCTGCACACCCGAGTTGTAGCCGATAGATGCTTGTCGGTTCTAACCATGGTATTCAGAAATGCATCTTAAGTTGAAGCTCATGCTTGTCTTGATATAAATGACGCCTGGTGCGAACGCGCCCAAGTTGCTCATTGCGTTTCTTTTCGTGTGCTCGCGACAGGCGTCATTTAAATCAAGTCAAGCATGAGCTTCAATTTAAGATGGATTTCTCAATACAGGTATAAGTTTCGCAATCCAAGCTTCACGCAGCTTCTTGTCCTGTGGGTAAGTGTGCAGGCTGACACCAGGCTCCGTTGCATACGTCTGGTACCGT
Source organism: Dermacentor andersoni (assembly GCF_023375885.2). Taxonomy (NCBI): domain Eukaryota; kingdom Metazoa; phylum Arthropoda; class Arachnida; order Ixodida; family Ixodidae; genus Dermacentor; species Dermacentor andersoni. The sequence continues at coordinate 334,020,014 of NC_092814.1, forward strand.
GGCACCGAGCAGTCTACCATGTTGCACGACTTCAAAGGCAGCCACTAGATATAATATAGTGTTTTCAAGTGTTGTCAAGGAGGCGCCCGAAGCGGGAAAACCTCCCCACTTATCAGAACCGCAGCGCATGTGGGACATTAAACTTTCGTTGTCAGCTCGCTTCGGCGCTTCCGAAGCAGCCGACGCGGCCGCCGTGTCCACGTTATCATACCACGTCAAGCCAACGGAACCGGCAGTTTTCCAGTGGTGGAGTTCACCCCCAATACTTGTAATCTTGGAGAGTTTCGTCCGTTAGAAACAAAGAAAACTGTTTTTCGCTCATATCCGCGCACGTTGAGGGTATAGACAGCTCATGCTGCGATAAAACTGTTCCTAGAATACGGATACATTTACTCGGCTGTATTTCATTTCACAAAATATGACACGTTTGTGAGAATGCACTCAGAAGCAATTCCTCGATGAGGACAAACAAATTCGATTGTCGCGAATATTACACGACTCAGGTGCGTTTTCATCGCGCTCGATGTTTTGCTATAGACTCGATAACCTTGGCCAGGCCCAGGCAACGGCATTTAGTTAAGAGCGCGGCCCTCGTGAAAGAATTCGAGCGGAAGGTCGCTTCGGCGCTCCCTGGATGGTTTATTTGCATTGGCGTTGCGTGTTCTTTCTTTTCTTGCTTGCGACGCTAGCGCTGTATTTTCAACAGAAGCACTCGGTCTACTTGCGAAATGGCAATGCGTAGACTCAATGCGCTTTCCCGAAACTGTCCGACGCCGAACACCTTTTTCAGGACAGCAAAATCGAGGCAAACGTCTGCTGCGACACTCGTTTACAGCGTACAAAAATATGGACAAAGACGCGATAACATTGGTCAGTTGGGCTTCGTACATCAGCAACCCAATATAGAGCATATATTTTGAGGTATACGATGGCAATTCAGTGCAAGGCAGAAGTCACTGTAGTTACAGATGTGTGAAACGAAGATGAGTACTGCTTTTTCTTCCAATGCTTTTTCTTCCAAGCATGATAATAACATTCCTGATTTGTTAAGTGTTATTACTGGTTAGGAACACGCGTATACAAAAAATCACTTCCTTTAGTAGTCTTCTCTAGCAGAAACATGGACGCAATGTTTCCTTTTTTTGTGTGGTCAATTACAAAGGCATTGCACACAACTACATGCCTCGCTACGACCAAGCACCTGAACAAAGCAGCTGCATTATCGGAATTTTTGATCTGGACTTTTAAAACCAATAGCTTTCTTCGAAACATCCTACCAATTTTCTTGTATCTAACCGTATGTTGGGCCAATCCAGAAAGCAGTGCAGTGTAACCAATGTCTCACATAACGGGAGCGGTCATGATGGAAAAATGCTAGAAACTAGCCCGCGACGCAGGCGCCAGACGTTTTAAAGAGCTACTGTGGCAGCATATATACATTTGTAACCTCATGGTTCGACTTGCTAGCTGCTGTGATGGAAACACAGACGTTCGATCCCACCATTCTTTACGAATTTATTTACAGCATTGTAGACAAGCTTTACTCTGTATAGATATATCTAACAGGAAGCTCGAGGTGAGGTATAGTGAGTGCTTCACAGTGTGCACGGAAACGCAAGTTTGAAGAGATATGAAATATAAAAAGGTCCCTTCATTAAAGCAAATTGCTTTTTGGAAGCGTTTGGCTATTCGCTTACATTGACAATCATCGTCGATGGTTTAATTCTGCCCAATTGAGATTGTTACAAACGTAAAAAAAGCAAATATTGAAAAGCAATCATAATTATGGCCTTGCTTTTATTCCCTAATTTAAGAAACATAGCTAGAAGAAAAGTACGTTATTTGGTTCGGAGGACCGTTAAACTCTTGTATATCTTTTTTCAGTCGCTTGGAAATGTAGAAATTACGGGCTGGTTAGGCGTATCATGTTGTCAAGTATGTAGAGGCAGTGGACGACACACCAATACGGTGTACCAGGCTTGCGGGATCACGAGGTCGCATTTTGCATCGGGAAAACGCATGACGCAACCACCAGTATCGTGCGCGCCAACGCAGATGGGAACTCCGACAAGATGGGGCGTGATTAAGCTCGAATGTGTCAAGAAGGAAAGCAATCGGCGGTGGTGTCGCTGGAAGAAAACTTCGCTTACCTAGTCTATAACAAATGGAACATCATTTTACAGCGAAACTGTACATAGCTAGCTGATTCGTCCGTCCGTTCATCCGTGTGTCACCTGTAAGCCGAAAATTCCTCCTGCGCAATCCCATGCTCATGCGCGAAAGAAAAAGAGAGAGGCGCGTGATTGGCTGCGCCAGTAGGGACGTCGTTCATCTCCGTCGCAACCGAGCGCCCGCGCAGCAGTTTCTCCCCGGCTCCGAAATGGGTAGGCCAACGTCATACGCACTCCTGAGGAGCAGGCAGCTTTCGATCAGCAACACCGCGAGCAAAACCGGGAACGAGCTTGTCTTGGCCGTGCCGATGCTGCAGCCCGGGCACAAGAACAGGCTCGTGCAGCCGAGCGCAAGCAGCTACTGCGTACCGATGATCCGGCAGCCTACGAAGCCGTCGTTTAATGAAACGTTGGGATTAACCAAGTGATAAACACCGGGGTCTCCCGTTTTAGTTTCGCTGGTTAGCCATCTGTAGGCAGTGCTTGGGCGGTGATTTTTTAAAATATTCTATTTTACTACACTTCATCCTGTGCATCTTTGAAATTTCATATGGCGTTGCACTGCTAAGCTCGAGGTAATGAGTTGAATGCCGGCCTATAGGCTGGTGCATTTTCATGGGGGTTGAAATGCAAAGACGCCCGTGCCCTTAGATTTAGGTGCACGTCAAGAAACACCAGGTGGTAAAAATTATTGCGGAGTCCACCACTACAGCGTGCCTCATAATCAGGTCGTGGTTTTGGCACGCACACTCGGAAATTTCATTAAGTTTATTTTCCCAAGTACGTTCCCCTTCCTCAATAATCGGGTAGGTAAACGGAGGCGCCTTAATCAACCTGCCTTCCTTTCGTCCTTTTTCTTTGTCGCTCTTTTCTCGTTATTTGAACATTTTTAGCGGATTCACAAGAATCCTTAGCGCCCACTATCAGGTTCTTGACATTTTTCTTTAACGGAATATGAAAGAGTGTTCACCTTACCGCTAAATGACATTCATCTGCAGGAAGCGAAGTGCGTTCTCTAAACTCCCGGTCATCTCCACTCACATTGCGCAGTACGGAGACGTTAAGCTGCTGCAGGACGGGGCCTACAATACTTGCGTAGTTTCTTTTTCTCTGAGGAACGCACGCATTTTTCTTGTCTGTACATATACGCTACCGCAGTTCATTGACGGACACGTAAAAATGCTATAGACTAGACACAACACGTCGTCTTGTTTTAAAGAAATTGTTTGCAATAAAACATGCGGTCACCAAACCTGTAAAGTGCGGCTGCAGCTGACGCTAGTCGATCTTTAAAGACATGCGAGCGTTGCGCGAATAGCTACGATGTTGAATATAGGTGAAATAGTTCCTACTTGTTTAGTGCAACTCTGTCAGGACCTCCCGATATTGTTATTATCTCTATCTCTCCCTCTCTGCCAGGGCACCTTTATTAACTTTCTAGTTAGTGCAGTCAGTAAGAATGTCAGCTAACACTAGTTTAATAGCCATAACTCAGATGAATTAGCAGTTATAAAACTTTCTGCCAAGTTTTGATTGTAGACTTTGACATTGCAGTGGAAAGCAATAAAGTCCATTTCTTTGCCCTGCAGCACTCTCCAACAACTCAGTTTTGCCCCATTTTCTTTCACATTAGAATAACAACCACGGGAAAGAAAAAGAAATTCGCAACTGTTTAACTGCGCCTACGTCTTTTAAGCTAATGCTTCCTTGCTAAGACACTACTAGTGCGTCCCCAGTTTAAGTATGCGGGCGCTAAGTGTGATTCTACTCAGCAAATTATTGTATTAGAACTTGCTGAGAATAATTCAGTTTACTTCATCTATATATAGTAGAACTGCAAGTATATCTGCTATAAAAACTAACCTGGTGTTTGCGCCGCTATTATATTGTTGTAAAACCTCGCGTTTAAATTTTTCCACAGGCTCTACCACCATTCAACTCTACGCGACAGACTAATTCCTTAACCACGGTACACATCACCCTAAATTAACCAGTGACATAACCTCGGTGTTCAATCACGTCACTTTAATTTTTTTCCCATTCTTTGCTGTCTCGCTCGTCCCATGAATGGAACCACCTTCCAGTAGAAGTTGTATATATAAGTGATAACCAAAGATTTCGAACCACTTTAGATAACTTTGTATATTCAGATGAGTTTATATTTATTATGTTTTATATAACCGACTGTTCGTGTGTAAGTGACGTATTTTTATGACCACTTACTTGGTATATTGTGAAGCACTTGCTAAAATTGTACAATCGGAAGCCTTTCTAACTTATTCTTATACCTCACTGTATTTTTGTTCAGGTACCTTTGTTTCTTTGCTGCAACCACTCCCCTCTGTAATGCCCTGGTTGTGAGTGTATAACAAACAAGTAAATAAATAAAGAGATACATAAATAAATAAGAAAGAAAAGCACCGCCACGTCTAAATTGCGTGCTGCTGCAAGGCCCTATAAACCTCCATACATGTTGAAACAGACAGTGGGGAATCAAGAGAGAAACGAACAAAACATAATGATTGCCTTTAGGTAATTCGCACCACACTTGAAAAACACTCACTCGCAGATGGCCTCAAACTCGGGCTCGTCGGGCTCTGGCAGCCGCGTGCTGTTGCTGTACACCAGGTAGTCCTCACCGCAAGCGCGAAGCTGCGCTTTATCGCAGCCAGGTTTCAGCTGGGCATGACAGACGCCTGGGTGCAACGGGAAAGCACAAAGCGCACGTGTGAGTTCCATAATATTGTTACGTTGCAGAAGTCACATATAAAGATGTATTTGCAATATCTACCAGAGAGACAATGATAGATAAACAAGATGGCTGTAGAGAGTGATTACACCTCTACACGTCAAATCGTCTCCTTCCGACTGGCGCCACTCTTGGTGGCGCCGTAACAATATGCTGCACTGATGCCGTTACTATACGTAGTGTGTTCCCCCATTGACAGGGTCGGAGCTATCGATATTGCGGATAGTTAGGTCCTAGAATGCAAATTAAAATCGCTATCCATGGCATTCATTCTATCAAACGGAGCTCTCAAAGACTTGGCGCAACAAACGCTTTCCTATCTTCTTTTTGTTACGGTCATTCGAACTGGTCACGAAGTATTTGCATGCAAAAACTCTGGCCTCTAGATTCAAAATTGAACTACTCCTGGACGATTGCACGCATTCGCGGGATTGCTTATTAAGTGATAGTTTTGTAAGGGTCAGGGACTCGTTGGATGATGGTGGCGATCAATAGCTATTTGTTCCCGAAATAAAGAAAGAACAACGCGAGCATCCTCCGCCATAACGATATCCTTAGGAAACCTTAAATGGATTACCCGATAAAAATGGCATGTAAGCAACAACACAAAGTAAACAGCTGTATAATAATGAAACCAGCTTTATCTAATATAGCCTTGTTTCTAGACGTGGTCTCTCTTATACAGGTTTCACATTCTCAAATTTTACAGGCAATTAACTGCTTCGTTATGCCTTACATAACCGCAATAACCACCCGAATTTGCATGTTTTGAGCATTTTCCTTTAGGTCGGAATTCGAGAGCAAGTGGAGTAAAATTTGCAGCACCGAGCTATAGCGGCCGCGCTGGGTGTCATGTTAAGCCATGTAACACCTGACGTCTGGTGCTAATATGAAGTGTATATTGTCACTGCAAACTTTAATGACAACGATCGCTGCTTCGAGCTTGACTGACAATAACCAAAACATTGTAGCGTTCGCAGTTGTTACTGTTACTTAGGGTAAATCGCAGTGGTTATCTAAACTGTGTTATTACTAAAACCTGCCAATAGGGTAACTATTAAATTAGTTACATATTGTTGTTACCATGTTTATATTGGACCAGTGAGAATGCGCAGCTAGCCAAACGACGTTACTCACTCACTCAGAATACAATACCACACGAAGTTTGTGAATAAGCTGTTTTACGTAATATGACGTCACGCTTACGGCGACAACAATGGTGAGTGTAGATAACGGCCCGTTTCAAACTAGACGCTTGTCACTTTTAGAATTATGCAAGCGCATAACTGCGCTTGCATAAGCTGAGCCTTGCCTGCTGAACGACATAACGTTCTCTTCACTGAGTGTGCCCCTTAGATTCAATAGGGTAGCTGTGCCTTTTGTACTTTTCGCTAGCGTACGTCATCTGATTGGTCATAATTATCAACAACCAATTTTTATTTCTACTGCAGGACGAAGGCCTCTCTCAGTGGTCTCCGATTATCACTGTCTTGCGCTTGCTGATTCCCGCATGCGCCTGCAAATTTCCTAATATCATCACCCAACAAAATTTTCTGCCGTCCTCAACTAGCGTCTTCTTCCTTGGCACCCATTCTGTACCGCCAATGGTCCACTCGTTAGCTGCCCTTTGCTCTACATGGCTAGCCCACTTCCATGCTGTTTGCCTAATGTCAACTAAAATATCGGCTACCCCCGTTTGCTCTGTGATCCACAGCGCTCTCTTCCAGTCTCTTAATGTTACGCCTAACATTTTTCGTTCCATCGCTCGTTGCGCAGTGCTCAACTTGTTCTCGAGTTTGCTAACCTGTAAGTTTCTGACCCATATGTTAGCACCATTAGAATGCAATGATTGTACACATTTCTATTCAACGTCACTGGTAAGGTCCAAGTCAACAATATATAATGCCTGCCGTATGCACTCCATCATGTTTTTATTCTATAAATTTCCTTCTTATGCTCAGGGTCCCCTGTGAGTAAATGAGTTAGATAAACGCACTCCTGCAGAGACTCTGGAGGCTAACTGATGATCATGAATTCTTGTTTCCGTGCCAGGGTATAAACATTACTTGTGCCTTCTGCATAATAATATTCAACCATACTCTTATGCTTTCTCGGTTATAGTCGTCAATCTTTTGCTGCAATTCATCCCCAGTGTTCCTGAGCAAGGCAATGTCATCTGCAAACATAAGGTTGTTATATATTCGCCGTTGATACCCACCTAAGCCTTCGCAGTCTCATTGCTTGACATACTTCTACTAAGCCTGCAGTGAATAGCATTGCATAGATTGTGTCTCCTTGTCTGACCCCTTTCTTTATAAGTGTTTTTCCAGTTGTGAAGAATTAAGGTAGCTGTGGAGTCCTTGAATATAGTTCAAAATGTATTCGCTTATGCCTCCTGTATTCATTGATTGCGCAATGCCTCCATGACTGCTGGTTTCTCAATTGAATCAAATGCCTTTTCATAGTTCGCGTTAGTCATATAGAGAGGTTGATTGTACTCCTCAGCTTTTTCAATGTGATTATTATAAGGTATATGTGACGTTTGTGTAAGCTAAGAAATAGCGTTAGTAAGCACGGCGGCAGCCGTGGTTGTTGATTAAGTGCGAAATATCACCTTGACTACGGTGTTGCTATCGGGGATCACCGATAAATCGTGAATTACGATTTCCGTTCCTGTCAACTCACCTGTGGCCGAATTCACAAAGCTATTCCTTCAAGTATGGACCAACAGGCCCGGATTTCAACCCTTCTTCACAAAGCTATTTGTTTGCAAGTGCCCTTTGCCAATAACCAGTCGCCAAGTCTGAGGCCAGACATTCTTTTTTTAAATACGAGCGCGGGGCCGTACTCGGAAAAAGGTATGCTGGAATTGCTCGCAAAAAAAAGAAATTCATGCGAATAGGATGCTGGACATATCTTTAGTGAAGACGGCAGGCAACTAGCACTTACGAAGGAAGATCTTTTGCCAGTTCGGTCCCTGAATCAACTTAGAAGCTGGTAGCCCACCAAGTTTCCGATATTATTCGATGAGTCTGAGGTGCACTTAAGCCTCACGAGACGAGTCGACATAAAACCGGCATGTTGGGTGTTCATTGAATGCCTTGGGCAGGACAGGTTTAAGACGGCACACTTTGATCGAGCCACGTCCTTTGGTGTTTTCTTTACATTCGCATCCCCGCGCATTAGGCTGAGCTAAGCGTGGACAGCTGAGCTAGTTGGTTGTGAACAGCACTATGAAAGATCGTTGCAGCGCAGAAAAAAACAAAACAAGGACGAGCAGAGAAGGACAACAAGGACGCTGGACTTCAAGTGATGTCAGGCTTTCTTGTCCCTCTCTCTGTTCGTCCTTTTTTTTTGTGTGTGCTCGAACGATGTTCTATAATGCCACTAAGCTAAGCCACGTTTGCGTTTAGCGAACCTAAGGTCAAACAGCTATTGTAAAAGTAATCGAATGGAATTCTGGGATTTTACGTGCCAAAACCACGATGTGATGAGGCACGCCATATAGTGGGGGAGTCCGGAATAATTTTTACCACCAGTGGATCCCTAACGCCCAATGCATGGCACACGGGTGTTTTTGCATTTCGTCCCCATCTAAATGCGGCCGCCAGGATTTGATCCTGCAACATTATGCTTAGCAGCGCAACAGCATAGCCGCTATGCCACCGCGGCAGATATTCCAAAAGTGCTTATTGCTAGAGGCTTGAACGAGTGTTCTATATAACAGCAAGTAAAATAAGTGACAACCGCTGGAAAAGTTACGGCGACTCTTAGAGCGAACAGCGACACTTTATAGTAAGAAACTTTTTGTTTGCTTGCCATTGCTCGAATTCAGTTTTGCGTCCCCACAGGAGAGAACCTCAGTTGTTCGCCAACGAAGAAGGTGACTTACCATATCGAAATACACGACACAACCGAACGGAATACGATGAGATGTAAAATAAATGCAAGGCACACGAGAATTCGGCAAAAGACTCGCGAAATAGCGACCACTTACCATATGGCGTCCCATTTTTGTTTTCCTTTTGCATTGTTCAGATATTATAGCCAAAAGGGAAAGTCGGGAAATACTATACTCAAACGTGCGAGAAGTGACCTGTCGTAATAAATCTTATATAAAACTACAGTATTAACGACAGAGGCTGGCGCTAAAGGGAAATGTAGGCTCGTAGTCTATAACGATTCTTTCTATTTCAATTCTTTTTTTTTCTCTTTCCATTGCTGCGCAACAAACATCTTCGGTGTGGCCGGGATCGGCCAGTCACCGTCACGGATCCTGAAAAATGAATAGACTTGGAGAAGATAATCAAGGCCTACTGGCACTATAATGTAACGCTTTATTTGGCACCATTCCATGCCTTTCTTATCACCCACGACTCCCGACCGGCCGAACACGGTGATCACGCACATAGACCAAGCACCGAAAGCAACATAATAGGAATAGAATCGCTGCATTATTCCAGCCCTGGTAAGTTTGTTTCTTCTTTTATGTGATAGAAAAAGAAAGCAAATAAAGGAAGACACACTCGGAATATTCACAGAACTCGTGCGGAATTTTACGCAGTGCGGATTTTGCGGGTGGTCAGGAGCCTTCATGGTAAGCGCCTGTCAACGTACAGTTTTATCACTGGTCTGTGGAATCATACCTGCAGCTGATTGCATCGCAGCTGATCTATAGAATTTCGAAAAAAAAAAGCTGTATTTAGAATCGTATACACTACGAAAAAATAAAATACAGTTCGAAATATTGGAGAAACCCGAAAGGAAACGAGACAAGAAGAAAAGGTGGCATTGCTTACCCATGTAAGACGCTACGAAGAAAAATGTTGTCGCTTTCCACATTTTCGACCGAGTGCTGCTGCCGAGTCGAAAGCGGGCGGTGTTGTGTTACACGAAGACGCTCTCGCAGCACTTCGGGGCTGCGAAGCTTCTGTCGGCCCTAAATGCGGTTCGCAGTTAAGCAACACCGACGACGAACTACTCCGCCACTTTCGAAGTGTTGCCGAGCCCTTCGGGTGGCGGCCCTTTAAGGCGTGGCGCGCTCTAGAACGCGACACCGGACGAGAGTTCAACAACATCCCCAGTTACGCTTTCCCCCAGCCGCTTGAACGCTGGACGTAATCATGTTCCATATGCAGTAAGCATCAGTGTGGAAAGTCGCGCTTGTTGATGACTCATGGCTGTATACGTACCGCGTGAGGGAGAAAAGGTGGACAAAATACGGGCGCGCATGACTTGCAACAAATTTTATTCAGAAAACAGCGCGTCGCATATGTACAGGGTGTCCCAACTGTCATGTAACAATATTTAAAAATATGCAAATGCCACTTAGCTGGATAAAACCAAGGTAATGTTTGTCGTCACTTGCAGACGCTCAGGTTATTTGTTTACATTCGGCTTAATTGGTCTAAAGTGGCCTTAGGAGGAGACTTTAAAATTGACGTGAGTTCCGATAGTGCTAGGAAAACGATATTTCAAACAATGTCAAGCGAATGTCTAAGTGCAGTTGACACCTTCACGAGAATAAGAGAAACTACGAAAACTACTCTTGATCTTTTTATAACGAACTATAATGCATTCGTAGTAATTAGGGGAGAGAGAGAGAGAGAGAGATGCAAATGAGAGGAAGGCAGAGAGGTTAACCAGACTTAAAACGTCCGGTTTGCTACCCTGCACTAGGGGAAGGGAAAGGGGAAGTAAAGACGGAAAGAAGAGCGTGACAAAAATGAAAGCGTGTGAAAAAAATATGAATTAGGGGAGTCTTAAACTATGAAACTATGAAAATAAGGGGAGTCTTAAACTGTCCTCTTAGTGACCACATGCCAATAGTCATATTTATCCACACAAGAGCAAACGAAACCGAAAAAGATAGCACTGAAAAAAACATTTGAGACAATAAACAAGTACACATATACTGCCTTTCAAGATGTCTCGAGACAAGTATCTTGGAAGGAGGTCTTTCAACAAGACGAGGCTGAGCCAGCATACAACATTTTCTTGAAGAAAATCTCAGCTGTTTATGCGCAACATTTCATGCACAAGAACAGAAACCACAAAGCTTATAGGAAACCTTGGATCACCAAAGATCTTCTAACAAATATAAAGAACCGAGATAGATAGGCTTTATGCCAAGTTTATAAAATCTCGGAACGGCGAGGATCTAAAATGCTTCAAAATTTTTAGAAATAAGTTAAATAAAGAGCTAAGAAATACAAGAAATCGCTATTATTTACGTACATTTTCTTCGTGCGACGGACATAGAGTGAAGATGTGGAACAAGTTGAATGAGCTAATGGGACGCAAACAAAACACTGAACCTATAAAGAACGTTTCTGTAAGCGGATGCCTTTTAACCGAAGATCATTTAGTTAACGCATTTACTGATTACTTTACAGCCACTGATTCACATCCATCACAAAGCCCACCATATGCATTTCAGTTCCATGCAGCTATGGACCCCATTTTTTTTCCAAGTGACAACCCCTGCCGAGGTTTGTTCAGTTTCTCTCAAACTTAAAAATTCATGTAGCTGCGATGCTGATGGCCTCCAAATAAAAGCTATCAAACATCTCATTTGTAACATTGCACCTGTGTTAGCTTACATCTATAACTGATGCGTAACATGACGTACTTTTCCTGAAAAAATGAAAATCGCAGAATTAAATGTATGATATAAGAAAGGTGACAAGCTCGATATAAAAGATTACCGCCTGATATATATTCTCACACAGTGTTCTAAAGGTCCTGAAAAAATAATTCTTAACTAATTAACATCTTTCAGCAAGAAACATAAACTAACAACAGACGCTAAATACGGTTTTCAACAAGGTACATCAACAGAAGTAGCACTTGTAACACAGAAAGAATATATACTGCACGACCTCAAAATTAGTTACTTGTAATTGTAAGTTACTTGTAAATTCACGCACTTCACAAAAGCGTTCGACTGCATAAATCATGACCTCCTAATACTTAAGCTTGAAAGATATGGCATCAGGATCCTTCCTCTTCAGTTACTGACATCCTACTATAGAAATCGGCAGCAATATGTGTCTATAAACACTAGCATATAATCTACACGACAAATACAAACAGGTGTCCCTCAGGGAAGTACCCTTAGTCCATTTCTATTTAACATCTACATAAACGACATAGTTCTTATCCACCGAGAAGCAAAATTCATCAACTACGCAGATGATGCAAGTGTTTTTCTATCAAACAACTCTTATGCAGGCCTCATTGGTACAGTGAACAAATCTCTTAACCCATCTCTCAAAATGTAGCCAGGACAACTTTTTGAAAGTAAACTCCAATAAAACACAGACAGTCATCTTCAAAACAAGAGGTGCGTGTACTCCATTGACCCACAAGATATTTTACAACTATGAGAATATAGAGGTTGTTGACGCGGTAAAAGTACTTGGCGGATACTTTACCGACACATTGCAATGGGACGCTCACGTAAATTTTATACTCCAGAAACTGAGCCGCATAACAAGTGTACTACATCGAAATCGGTACCTTTTACCAACGTCAGCTAAATTGATCATTTATAATGCACTGTTTGCGTCGCATGTAAATTATTGCCATCTTGTATGGGGCACAACATCAGCTTCCAATCTCTCTAAAATACTACTGACGCGAAAAAAATAATACGCGCTACTGAAAATGCGCCGTACAACTCCCACGCTGAAGGTCTTTCCACCAAGTACAACATAACAAAAAGTCATCATCTCTACAAACAAACTCTCCTACGCACCTACTACATTCAGGTAAAAGATAGAACCAACTTAATAACAAATATAGCAAACTTAAAAGACAGTACACCCACATAGGACACGTGCAGCCATGAAAAATGGCTCACACCTTTTTCGAGAACAAATTACGGCCATAAAATGGTCGCGAGCACCTTGCCACGGCTACTAAATTTTTATCTAGAAACCGGCATTGACATCCATGCTTTGACACCATCGGAGCTCATCTGTCTTGCGAAAACTATGATTTAAATCAGCATGGTACAGTGAAACCACGTGTATTCACAGTGAAAGAACTGTAATTACTCTCTCCAAACGATTTAACCCACTGTTATTTGTTTTTCATTTCTGAAAGTGTTCTTTGCCACCGGTCTGCCAATATGTAAGGGGGGCCAGGGATTACTCAAGCTGCCAATAAGCAGCTTTTACCTTGGCCCCCTTCATTTTCTCGTAAATGGGCCCAAATAAAATTAAATGAAAATGAAGTAATTACATAATTAGTAATAATTAATTACTCAGTCAATGAACTTCTCAAATATTATACTTAGATGCAAATTGTCAATGAGAAATTGTAAAGCAACATGAAAAACTCCCGATACAGCTTTCTGTTGCTCAATGAGTGCTACATATTGTCACGTGGGGGTGACGTTGAAGAACACAGTGCCAATACTGTGAAAGACAAAGATAACTTTTATTGGGCGAACCTGTGCCCACAAAAACAGGCTACACTTACAGCACAACGATTGCGGCGAAAACGATCGGCGATCGTCGAAAATCTGATCAGCGGGTCAAGCGCGTCGGCTTTTATGCATCAATCGTCGAATGTTCCAGACTAATCGTTGGCACCCGCGTGCCTTCCACAAAGTTCTACACCATTCGCGTCACGCGATGAAATCAGATAACACAAGGTTCGGCGACAAGAGACAGCCGGGTAGAAGCATCGATAACTTTCCAGAAACTTCGGATACATGCAGGCGCGTTCCGCGCTGTGCTATAAGATTTGTTAGGCGGCGAAACGTGGTCGCCCGATAAAGATAAGTACACGACTCAATATAAGTGTTTCTCCGAGCGTGAAAGAAGCCCGAGAATGCACGCAAAATTCCCGTGCGACTGGCCGCTCGAGGCACTTTGCGTATTTGCAGCAGTACTCCCGGAAACACGCGGCATCGCGTGCGATATTCTTTAGTAGGATCCTGCTGAAATAGGTAGAACCAATCAGCCCTGCAACGCCTGTCATGCAGTTAACTACGCAGTAAGCCTTGGCTAAAAGCTGATTTAAGGTTGCGCCGTTTAGATCACGCACCGAACAAGCATCACCGCGATAAAGTTGTAATAAAAAAAAGAAAATGCTAAATACACGTGGATAGAAAGGACTATTATTAAATCTTCAGCAAAGAATGTAGTAACCGATGCGCAGCTTAAATTGATAACAATAATAAACTTTATGGGGTTTTACATGACAACACCACGATCTGATTATGAGGCGCATCGTAGTAGGGTCCTCCTGATTATTTTGGCCAGCTGGGGATTTTAATATTCACCTAAAACACGCTAGGCAAGTGTTATTGCATTCCCTCATCGGAATGTATCCTAAGCTTAAGGGATCGAAGCCACGACTTCCTGCTCAGCCGAGCAATGCCATAGCCACTAAGCTACCACAGCGGGTGCTGCTGAAGTTCTGACACACAGAAATAATAATAATAATAATATTAATAATAATAATAATAATAATAATAATCAGCCTGATTACGCCCACTGCAGGGCAAAGGCCTCTCCCATACTTCTCCAACTACCCCGGTCATGTACTAATTGTGGCCATGTTGTCCCTGCAAACTTCTTAATCTCATCCGCCCACCTAACTTTCTGCCGCCCCCTGCTACGCTTCCATCCTCTTGGGATCCAGTCCGTAACCCTTAATGACCACCGGTTATCTTCACTCCTCATTACATGCCCTGCGCACGCCTATTTCTTTTTCTTGATTTCAACTAAGATGTCATTAACTCGCGTTTGTTCCCTCACCCAATCTGCTCTTTTCTTATCACTTAACTTTACACCTATCATTCTTTCCATAGCTCGTTGCGTCGTCCTCAATTTAAGTAGAACCCTTTGCGTAAGCCTCCAGGTTTCTGGCCCGTACATAAGTACTGGTAAGACACAGCTGTTATACACTTTTCTCTTGAGGAATAATGGCAACCTGCTGTTCATGATCTGAGAATGCCTGCCAAACGCACTTCAGCCAATTCTTATTCTTATGATTATTTCAGTCACATGATCCTGATCTGCAGTCACTACCTGTCCTAAGTAGATGTATTCCTTTACCACTTCCAGTGCCTCGCTACCTATCGTAAACTGCTGTTCTCTTCCGAGACTGTTAAACATTACTTTTGCTTTCTGCAGAATAATTTTTAGACCCACCCTTCTGCTTTGCCTCTCCAGGTCAGTGAGCATGCATTGCAGTTGGTCCCCTGAGTTACTAAGCAAAGCAATATCATCAGCGAATCGCCAGTTGCTAAGGTATTCTCCATTAACTCTTATCCCAGATTCTTTCCAATCCAGGTATCTGAATACCTCCTGTAAACACGCTGTGAATAGCATTGGAGAGATCGTATCTCCCTGCCTGACGCCTTTGTTATTGGGATTTTGTTGCTTTCTTTATGGAGGACTACAATGGCTATGGAGCCGCTATATATAGCTTTCATGATTTTTACATACAGCTGGCCTACATACAATCTGATTCCGTAATGCCTCCATGTCAGCTGAGGTTTCGACTGAATCAAATGCTTTCTCGTAATCAATGAAAGCTATATATAAGGGTTGGTTATAATCCGCAAATTTCTCTATCACCTGATTGATAGTGTGAATATGGTCTATTGTGGAGTAGCCTTTACGGAATCCTGCCTGGTCCTTTGGCTGATGGAAGTCTAAGGTGTTCCTCATTCTATTTGCAATTACCTTAGTAAATACTTTGTAGGCAACAGACAGTAAGCTGATTGGTGTAAAATTTTTCAAGTCTTTGGCGTCTCCTTTCTTATGGATTAGGATTATGTTAGCGTTCTTCCAAGATTCCGGTACGCTCGAAGTCATGAGGCATTGCGTGTATAGGGTGGCCAGTTTTTCTAGAACAATCTGCCCACCTTCCTTGAACAAATCTGCTGTTACCTTATCGTCCCCAGCTGCCTTCCCCCTTTGCATAACTCCCAAGGCTTTCTTTATTTCTTCCGGCGTTACTTGTGGGATTTCAAGTTCTTCTAGACTATTTTCTCTTCCTTTATCGTCGTGAGTGCCACTGGTACTGTACAAATCTCCATAGAACTCCTCAGCTACTTGAACTATCTCATCCATATTAGTAATGATATTGCCGGCTTTGTCTCTTAACGCGTACATCTGATTCTTGCCTATTCCTAGTTTCTTCTTTACTGCTTTTAGGCTTCCTCCGTTCCTGAGTGCATGTTCAATTCTATCCATATTATGCTTCTTTATGTCAGCTGTCTTACGCTTGTTGAATAACTTCGAAAGTTCTGCCAATTCTATTCTAGCTGTAGGGTTAGAGGCTTTCATACATTGGCGTTTCTTGATCAGATCTATCGTCTCCTGCCATAGCTTACTGGTATCCTGTCTAACGGAGTTACCACCGACTTCTATTGCAGACTCCTTAATGATGCACATAAGATAGTCGTTCATATCTTCAACACTAAGGTCCTCTTCCTATGTTAAAGCCGAATACCTGTTCTGTTGTTTCATCCCGAAATCCTCTATTTTCCCTCTTACCGCTAACTCATTGATCTGCTTCTTATCTACCAGTTCCTTCCGTTCCCTTCGCAAGTCTAGGCTAATTCGAGCTCTTACCATCCTATGGTCACTGCAGCGCACCTTGCCGAGCACGTCCACAGTTTTGTATGATGCCAGGGTTAGCGCAGAGTATAAGGTCTATTTCATTTCTAGTCTCGCCATTCGCGCTCCTCCACGTCCACTTTGGGCTATCCCGCTTGCGGAAGAAGGTATTTATTATCCGCTGATGATTCTGTTCTGCAAACTCTACTACTAATTCTCCCCTGCTATTCCTAGAGCCTATGCCATATTCCCCCACTGACTTGTCTCTAGCCTGCTTCTTGCCTACCCCGGCACTGAAGTCGCCCATCAGTATAGTGTATTTTGTTTTGACTTTATCCATCACCGATTCCACGTCTTCATAGAAGCTTTCGACTTCCTGGTCTTCATGAGTGGATGTAGGGGCGTAGACCTGTATGTACCTCGTACTTACAGGTCTACCTCGTATTTTGTCTACCTCGTAATGTTTACGAGGTACCTCGTACCTCTACCTCGTATTAAGTTTCACAACAAGACCTGCCACCCTCTCGTCAATGCTATAGAATTCCTGTATGTTACCAGCTATCTCCTTCTTAATCAGGAATCCGACTCCTAGTTCTGGTCTCTCCGCTCAGCCCCAGTAGCACAGGACGCGCTCGCTTTTCAGCACTGTATATGCTACTTTCGTAGTCCTAACTTCCCTGAGCCCTATTATATCCCATTTACTGCCCTCTAATTCATCCAATAGCACTGCTAGACTCGCCTCACTAGATAACGTTCTAGCGTTAAAGTTGCCAGGTTCAGATTCCAATGGCGGCCTGTCCGGAACCAGGGATTCTTAGCACCCTCTGCTGCGTCGCAGTTCTGACCACCGCCGTGGTCAGTTGCTTCGCAGCTGCTGGGGACTGAGGGCCGGGGCTTGATTGTTGGGTTCATATAGGTGGTTGTGGCCAAGTATTGCACTAGGGTGGCCAATCCTGCTCTGGTGAGGGAGTGCGTTACCGGTTCCGGTCACCGGGATCAAGCCCCCACTCGAGGCCTGTTCATGCAATTTGATCAACACGCGGTTTTTTTTAATCCGGTGGAAAATGTCGCGGCACCGGGATTCGAACCTCTTGCACGCGAGACGGATGTTCTACCTCTAAGCCACCGCTGCACCTCGCACAGAAATAATTGTTCTTAATTTTAGGGCCGGTCGAATAATCGCAACGTAAAACACGGTCGAACAAGCAAGGGTGGGGGGGGGGCTGATTCTGATAGACAGTTATGCAAAAACTCTTGTGTAGCACGCTTTGGGTGCGCTGTTAAGAACCCCAGTTTGTCAAAATAAACCCAGACACTTCAACTACGGTGTCCCTCATATTCCCCTTTTCAGGTTCTGGATGCTAAACCCCACAATTTATTCTAACCGCACACTTTTCACACTGCTGTGCACTGGAAGAACAACGGAGCTTTTATGCATATTCATCACATTCAGGATAACAGAGAAAAATAGTCTGAATGATCATTTCATTTTGTGTTGACACATACATATCGTAAAAACAATTGCAGTATACAGCGCGACAATAGTAATTCACAGCCTTCCGGCACTCGAAATGTAATTAGAGAAACGTAAATTAGAGACAGGACGCCCATAAGACCAATAAATACCCACAGTTGCTGCACACTCCTGAGAGTGAACATCGCGTACCTCCTGCTGACTAGAAACAACAAATTTGCCATAAGTGTTCATCCTCGCCTTAATTTTAGTCACAATTGATATAATTTCATTACGCAAAAAAATAAATGAAAACGCCAGATCTGACTTCACGCCAAAGATTGTTTAAGTGAAAAAATACCCTATCATAACATATTTGCCTTGTGAGACATTTAAAATGTGCTGCATGAGATAAGCAGGTCAAAAGGCAGCTGGACACAGTTTTTTCGCACAAGCACATTTTTTTTTTTTTTACTAATCACTTGCTCCGGGCCGTCGACGTAACCATGCAGGACTAGCTGTGCCTTTGCGACGCAAGACCGGTGAAAATAATTGTTCAAGTTGGATCCAGATAGGAGGGTGTCCACGTGCTTCGACCCAAAGCACTCGTGGCAAAGTGTCGCCGTAAAGTTGACGCGCGCAGTAAGGGGCGCGCCTAAAATCGTGCTTCCATAATTCAGCAAAATGGAGGAGGACGGCGTGCTTTGCTACCTGCCGCTTTTTTCTTTAATTATTTTTCCTGTAGCTGGCGTCCGTGAATGGCGCAGCAGCGCCAGTCACAGACGTCTATACCTCTGGTTGTCCATAACGCTGTGACAAATGGGACCCCCCTTTCTTCCTATCATGAAAATATCTCTTACCAGCTCAAGTACTTTAATTACCAGCTGATATTATGGTATCCTTGGGCGCTGTAACGTAAAACTATTCCAAACTTTTTATTCCAATTCTCCAATCAGCCCTCGACGATTGGTGAAAAAATTTTCGGATCAACCCCACCACGCCTGTCTGTCACGCGACGTCACGAGAACGGCGAAAACACGCCATTTGTTATGGTATGTGCACACTGATTATGCGTGAATATGCGAAACGGAAGAAACATAATTATTTATGATTCGACGTCATTTTAGCCATTAGCCCTCTGCCATTGGTCAAGCCTTTTCGGGCTGTGCTCACTTCGCCTGTCTGTCAGCACATTGACACAGGTAAGTGAATTTACTCATGACATTTGTGTTAACCTCGACACGGGCAACCAGATTGAAGCAATCTTCATTGACTTTTCAAAGGCATTTGATAGAGTGATTCATTCGAAATTGATGTATAAACTTGACGCCATCCTTAATAATCCCCGCCTTCTCAGCTGGATTTCTAGTTTTCTTTCCGATCGATCTCAATTTTGTCCTTTAACAGAGCTAATTCCAGGGTGACAGAGGTGCCCTCAGGAGTCGCACAAGGTTCTGTGCTTGGCCCGTTGCTTTTCTTCATCTTTATAAATAATTTGCCTCCTCACACAACGTTAAATATACGTTTGTATGCTGATGACTGTGTAATATATAATAATATTTCCTGCTTTCATGACTATTAAAGCTTCAAAAATCATTTTATAATTTTAACTCTTGGTGAGCTACCTGGAAAATGACAATTAACATCCTAAAACCGTTGTTATGCCTTCGACTAATAAAACGACGCCTTCCGCTTTTTGTGCGGGTGCGATGAGGCTCTAGAGCACCTTCTGTGTCATTGCCCATCCTTTGATGCTCAACGACATACTCTACGAGCTAAAATCAGCCAATTATATGACAGAGTGCTCTCGTAGGAAAAGATCCTGGGACCATGGCCTATGCATTCTTGCATGCGAAAGGCCAAAGGCTACTGGACTGGACGAGCGCTTGTCACAGCGGACATTCCTCTGCGACTGACTCGGTGAATCACTGACTCTTTATTATATTACAGCGAAGCTGTGTATGGCAGCTTCGCTCTGGAAAAATGATGGCGACGAACTGAAAACGCCTTGCGGCAAAGCCAACTTTCTCGGGAATGCTCTGGAGCTCTCAATCCAATTCACTTATCTTGAAAAAAAAATATCATACTGAAATTGGTCGCTAAGACGACTCTGTCATTACGCCGAGTCTCATTTACTTGTCATAATTAGTTAGTTCACAGTGACGTTGTAAACGCCACAGAATTCCTCTCTGCTGTCAATACGTGGGCATCTACGGAGGGAGTATGGTTACAGAAAACGGCTAACTCTTCTTTTATCGAAACTATCCCGAAAGAAATGAAGTGACGGTTAGCCGCTAAGACTACTGTAACATTAGGCGGAGTTTCCTTTATTTTTCATAATTACGTAGTTCACAGTGAAGTCGTACATTTTGTGGAATTCCGGTTCGCTGTCGATACATGGGCTTCTACGGGAGGGAAACAGTCAGCCTCATGTTTGTCCGCTAGAATAAAACTGCAGCCCTTCCTAGCTTCATTCAACTAATTAACTAAGAAGTATGCTCAACGGCAAATTAGAAAGAAACGTGTTTTGTTTAGTGCACTCCTTTGGACTGCTCCCCGGTCAACGCATATAGTCGCTCGCGCCGAGGCTCGCTTCAATGGCCACCTGCGTCTAAACTGCACTCCGTCGCAACTTCGTCGACAACACCTGCGTTTTTTGAGCTGCGTCGTAAAAGACATTCGGTGGTAGCTCTGTCTGTATAACGTAGTGCGTGACATAGTGCGCGCCTGATAAGGCGACTGTAACATGCACAGTGCAATGTATAACACAGTGCAAAACATATAAATATACCAGGCACTGCCTGCTGCTTGCTGAGCACTAGGTTCCGGTCTTTAATACAGCAACAGCTGCAATATTCTATTGAGGCATAGTGCAAAAATGTGTATGAATTCAAATTTAGCTGAAAAACAAACCCTTGGTGAGTAATATCTTCTCACTACAGCATATCTAAAGCCCAGATGTACCTTCTGGACATTACGTTTAGTCAGTATGTTTTGCATCCAAAAAGTACAAAGGCACCGTGCTACAGCCAGCCGCTTTTTGGTCACAGGAATATGGAATTGCACCTTGATAAAGAAGCCGTACTGGCAATGCTGAAGGGCCCCGAGCTTTAGAGATTTGAAGTGTGCAATTCAGTTGTTCTTCACTTGATTTTGCAGCTGGAAAATACGCGAGGCGAAGTGCAAAAGAATGTGACAGCATTGTAGAATGCACTGCAATCCAAGGGGAATTGCGGTACCATTTCGCTCAGCCGTTCGCTATGGGAAGGCAACACGTGATCTGCATGCCTGAAGAGTTACATGCCAACAAAACTCTATACCGATGTAATCTGTACCACCAGTAGCTTTGCTGTTCAACCACTTTCACAGGGTGGAATGGGCCGTCATTTTTTTCTTCTATCTTCTTCTCATCTATTCTACCCTTTCGTCTCCCCAATTGTAGGGTGGCCAACTGGGCGCGTCCTTCCTTAACCTCCCTACCTTTCTGTCTTTCTTTTTTTTCTCTCTGTCTCTAAAGGAGCATGAGATGCTGTATTTTCTGTTGATTCAGTTGATGTTACGTTTTTATTACCGCCCTCTTTATTGACTCGGACGTGACTGCGACGCCGGTGCACCGCGAGTAATCAGTGCTCGGAACGCTCACTGGGAACAACGCACGAAAAGAAATAATGGAAAATGAAATAACCGAAATAATGGCAGGAACTGTAAAGAATGAAAAGTGAAACGAACCGACAAAACTCAGGCGCAGATTTATTTCTGGCGCTCCAAAGAATATTGCTCTCCAGCTTTGCTTTCCACTGGCGATCATACGGGGTGACATTTCACGTATTTCGGTGTCAGTGCCGAAAATGTGGGATGTGGCCACTGCAACTTCGCCCTACCGGCACCAAATTGGATTATTATTTCGCCCAGACAGAGTGATGTCGAACCAGAAAAAAAAAACACACACAGCATCAACATCACCAAGAACAAAATAATAGCAATAAATTAGAACAGCCAGTAGCGGCGGGAAAGCTCCGGAATACCCGTAGAAGTTAATGAGCGCCATCAAAATTGGACGTCTACCCAGTTCAGATATCATCATATAGTTGTTTACTTTATGTTGCTACAATCCTTTCTACCTCATTTCGATGGCGTGGTGGCTCTCCGCGCTCAGCGCCACTTTATGGGCGCGAATTTATTTTTCCATACGTTCTCCTGTGCGCTGCAGCAGAATACTTCCATCAGTGCAGGGGCAGGTAATATTTACCCTCGCACATCTCCATGCATAAGTGAACGAAGTTGCGCTAAAAGGCTCGATTTGGCGTTTATGCTGTGTTGACAGCAATGTTTCAATAAAAAAAGCAGCGTTAAGCCTCGGAAGTCATCAGGTGAGGAAAGAGTCCTCCTGCTAGGCGACGCACAGTGATCTGATAACTGCACTCAGGGTTTCGTAATGGTGGAGAAGAGCAAAACTCTATTAAATTCCCTCTCGCGGAATTCGCTATAGATGGATTAAACGGCCCCTGTAGTCCCGAAAGTAACTTTATGGAGTTGTGCTAACCAGGCCCCGATAAGTCCACGCGCACATGGCGCATACTTACTTACTGCGGGCACTGCAAGAACCTGAGAAGCTGCTGTGTTGCCTAGTATCAAGAGTAACGCACTTATTGAGGACCACTTGCGGAAACAGTCACAGAAGAAAAAAAACACTTCAAAAATATACAACTTTTTACAATTGTGCTTTACTGGACGAGACGCCTATTCCGTCCTTTGTTATGATAACTGCATTTTCTTTCGGACGATAATGTTTTGCGGCAAATCTGAAAATAGAGCTTTCTATGTGGCAGCACATGCCGAAGGTCTCAGTTAAACGTTGCTGTTACGCAACTTGGGGCCTCTGTATGCTCTTCCTTATGAAATGAAAGGTCGAACTTCTGTGCATTGTCAGTCAGCATATCTAGTGGCAACAACCTGGGAAGACTCTCCGAAACACTGCTGTATACTCTCCAATATCTAGTCACAAAGCGAAAAAACTGGAATTTATTGGAGAAAATGGATTCCATAGAGGCCGCAGCTTGGGTGATGTACGGAACTACTTTAGTATTTGCGGCAACGTTTTTCAGCCAGATGCATTGAAAGCTGAAATTGTGAAAGTAATTACACCAAATTTAATGGCAGTTGATATTTCATTGGTACATGGCTTCTCTAGAGGCTAAACAAATACTAGCCGAGTGGCATTTTAACTCGCGCGCAGTAATTTTCATGTATGATAGGGCACTTAAACTGTAACGAGAATTTATCAATAGTTTTCTTTTTCGTGCGTCTAAAGACGAAGAGCAGCCGGCGACTTCTGAAGGTGCCAAGGTGTCCTTTAAATTCATATAAAAAAAGTTGAGTATAGACATCATTTTCTTCCCGCCAATGAGCGTTCGCCAAGCTTTGGCCGAGGGCTTGTCGAACGCTATTGAGCAGGCAGGTATACTTCCATGATAAGAAGAACGTGGATTAACTAGTTCGTTAGCCTCCCTGTAATTCCTTTGCCGGAACGGTGACAGGATTCATCGATTGAACGAACGCGTTGATGTTCGTCACTCCTACTCTCATAGTAGATAAGATAAATAAGGAGCATTATCTGAGTGCGCTGTGCGATAGCAGAATGACTAAAACATAACGCGATGTCCCAATGCTAATAAAATATTGCACATACATTCATCTTAAAGGCTGGACACAAATTAGCTGAACATACTGTGTATACAAAGTGCGCATAAATAGTCACGAGGTTGATGCCTAATATTTTGGCAGAACATGAAAACTCACGGAAAATCTGTTGTCGATCATTTAGCCGATATATTAGGAATCCAACACAACACGTTTTGTTAAATGTGTCTCTTCTTAGCCTTGATCCCGGCCGTTAACATTCTGAAGATGCGTCAATCGCCACCTGCAAGGCATTGAGATTTTTCTACGTGTTTACTCCAGTAATTTTTTAGGGCCACCAGTCTCGTGTGCTGATAGGCGCAGGCTTTCTCATCAAGAACACATCACACGCACGAGTCCATTGGGTTTAAGTCAGGGGAGTTGGCCGGCCAAGCTTTAGCTGGCGCAAAGTCGGACGTGAGAGCACGACACCCCTGCTATGGTGTCCATTTGCTGTTCATTTTGTGGGCTTCGGCACCGTCCTGCTACAAAGTGCAATACTGCTCGCCGAAGTTGTAGTGGCACGAGGGCAGCAAAGGAGTCCATAGAGTTTCTTTAGTTATGTGTCACTGTCTTATCTTTGTGCATTTTGGCACAAAAGCAAGGAGGATGCAGTCAGTGGAGGGATACCCCACTTCAAAGCATGGCAGATGCCGTGGGAGCATCAGAAAACTCTCCAACTAGCTGCATCAGCAAGCTCTAACGTAAAGCAACGTATGAGAGCTCTGAGTTTGTTGACAGGCCTCCGCCTTGAAAATTTCTCATCGGTGAAGATCGTGATTTGTGAAGTGTCCCTCCTATGGTGCCCATGCCAACGGAAGCCGGAATTTTCCTCACCTGCCCTTTCTCTGCACCTTCTTCAGTACATGTCTTCTCTGAAAATTGTAGGAGAACATCCTCTCATTATTGCCACCGACCGATTCAGCTCCAAGGCCAGCCTTCTGATGTTCCTCCGTGGTTGGCATTGGATTTTCATCTTCAAAATTCTCCATTGACAGGACCACCAGTGCGGGGCAAGTCCCTTAGTGTGCCCCATTTCAGAGTGCGGTGAACGCTGCTGCCAATGTTAAGAGCTTTGGCCATCTCGGAAGGACAGTGTTCGGGCTCGATCAGTGACGAGATCGGGGGTCGATGTGGGCTACAGCGTGCCATATTCAGAAAATAAAGACACCAGTATGAAACACGGATAAATACACGATAAAGATTGAAGAAATGTTTGAAGAAGCGATGTTGAGAAACGGTTCCCCACCAATAATTTGAGGCACAATTATCCATCAAAGTGTGTCATAGTAGTTACTGCGCACCCTATATACTGCGCAGGTGGCGCAAAAATTTTCCGGTCAGTCACCGCTCTTTTT
Organism: Dermacentor andersoni; assembly: GCF_023375885.2. Lineage (NCBI taxonomy): Eukaryota > Metazoa > Arthropoda > Arachnida > Ixodida > Ixodidae > Dermacentor > Dermacentor andersoni. The sequence continues at coordinate 334,045,009 of NC_092814.1, forward strand.
ATATCTTGTCAACTCGACTGACTGTGCGGGTTTTGTGAAACATTCCAGTCATTCGGTATTAACCGATCGAAAGAATACGACGAATGTACGTCATTGTTACCATCATAGCAGATAAGTCGAAATAAGGAGCTTTAGCCCAGTGCGGTGAGTAGTAGCATAGTGATGAAACAGAAAGAAATATCTCAATGCTTAGCATTAATTATACATACTTTCATATTTAAGGCTTACCACAAGTTAGTTGGAATACCCTGTATATATTTGCTGCAATGCTTGCGTAAAAATCACCGAGTCCCTCACCGCTCTATGTTTGTGTCTTGTGATCTTGACTGCCTGTGCGTGTTTTGCGAAACATTCGAGCCATTCAGAACTCACTGAGCCAGCACATCACGCGTTTGCACACACCGTGGCGCTGTCAACACGCTGTTGCAATCGGTGCACATTCCTCCAGATTCGAAGCTTTAAAAACGGGCGTGGCTCTACTCTCTCACGCGTGACTGCGTGATAGTGACGACATGACGGCGGTAAGGAAGGCGAACTTTTTTTTACTCGTATTTTTTCTCTCTTTTTTTTTGCTCCTTTACTCTTCAGAGTGCGTAAGCTCAAACACCATTTTAGCCGGTCACACTGGAGGTCGGCCCCACACCAATCCTGAAAGAGAACGACTAAACAAATACGTCGATGATCGACCGACTAGTCAGCAGACTGCGTTGCTGAGAGACATTCTGGGACATTAAGTGGATAACACCGCCGACGCGACTTACGGCAGCGAGTTGTGACTGTGTGACAGGCTTTCGTAACGCTGACGCCGACAAAATCAGTCTAAAGACTGTCATTCGGCCAGTTTTTTGCGAAACCGGCCGCAGAGTAAAAACACTGCACCGGAAAGGCGACTGCCGAAGCAGCTGTGCTTTTACATATGATTAATCGCACTGAAAATAAATGAAAACATATTATAAAAATTCAAGTGCATGATCGTCAGCCCGTGCCTGCCCTCAGTGTCGAGCTACAGCCGGTGTTGATAATTGTTCACTCCCTGAAGCGGGTGGGTTCATGCATCACGCTATAGCAGCAGGCCTGAACTAACGCCCTGGTCACGCTAAGCCGGTATGGCGCTTATTTTAGTCTCTCGAGTCCAGTGCAGTGGAGTTCAGTGAAGGGGTGTTCAGTGTATAGTGGAGTTTAGTTTGGCCATAGCCAGATGAAATGAACTGCTCTTGGTCTCGCACTGTTCGCACACAATTAAGAAGCGGTCGCGGCAACAAGGCACGGAAAGCAGAAACCTGCTACTAAATCCAGCAGTGAGAGCCGTTTGCAAAACCCGGCCGCGAATATCAGATCGTCTGTCAGCATTCGAACGCTGATTGTATGCTCACAGCTGTATATTTTGCAGCAATATTTCGGGTCAGCGCTGCATGGTTTCCACTCTATTACGAAGCGAACGGCTGTAGAACGACGAGCGACCGGAAACGTAAACAATGATTATGTTTATTCTTATCCACTTTGAAACGAGGCGGGGACAAGTAGTCCCCTGGCCACATGAAGGGAGGTAAAAAAAAAAAAAAGCTGGAGAGAACCCCTACGTGATTCTTTGTGCAGTCTCGGTGACGCCGGAAGTTGACGTTACTCCGCCATCTTATCGGGGCAGATTCTCCTGTTCGGTCTATGTTTATCGCGGGAACAACCACGTGCAAACCCGCCGGGCTCCGCGGATTTGCACGTGCCGTGGCGATCTGACTAACGGATCCAATCGCGGTGTACCACCGCGATGCCGATGCCAAGGTCATTTCCTGCGAGTATTGTGCTCTAGCGTTGAAATTGCTTCATAATGAACCCCGCAAATTAGACCAGGGGGCCGGTGCCCGCTACTGTTGCCGGCTTTTGTGAAAATAAACCTATGCATTCTCACTGCCCTACAAGAATGCACAGACGATAACCGGCGCCACACTTGGGGCACGTGACGACACATCGACCTATGGCTAGCCCATCTGCAGCTTACCAAAACGAACACGTAAACTTCCCGTGTGGCATGATCAATGGTTTTGATTGACTGAGCAAGTTTCGAGCTGCTGCTCACAGCGGTGGGGTGACAAGCCGAAGTGCGCTGACGAGGAGGCCAGCAGAAGAGAACGTCATTTACGTGTTGGTACGCTAACTGTGACATGATGATTATTATTCTCACGGTAGCTTCACTGAAAGAAAGTTTTGTGTTATCCACCGCGCGGTGCTGTAAAGTACGCACGTATGTGTGCGGCGAGGGCGTTGACCGGGCTTACGTGCGACCATAAGCTGTTTGACGTTCGCGCAGGCGAATGTTTTTCTGTCGACCCTTGTTCACTTTTGCAGCGCATCGGCCTACTTTCACTTCCTGGCGCCTCTCGGGCACACAGATAAGATGTCTGTGGTAAGACGGGTTCGTCCTTTATTTACTCCCAGCAGCCGCTTGTTTCCCACCGTTCTACATGGCTGTTAATTCTGTGTGTCACAAATGCATCGTCCGCTGTCAAAACAAGGAACACTGCACAACTCTCACTGGCCTGCAAGGCGTATATTGTAGTTTTCGAAGCACAGAGGTTTCAGTCTGCGATGGCAAGTTGGCATGAATCCACCGAAGACGGCAAAAGTACTCCTAAATATTCCTTTGTGGCGTGATACGCGGTGCACGCGTTGTATGCGCGATTGTTTCACGCTTTTCACTCCATCCAGTCCCAACTGGCCACGACAATAGCCGGGAAAGCACGGTGGCACAAAATACGGAGGCTAATGCAAATCTGCGCACACGCGACGCCTTTTCCAAGATACGAGACCTACGGGGCAGCTCTACATGAGCGCACACCACCATAACAAGAGAGAGAGAAAGAGAGATGCAAATGAGAAAAAAGCAGAGAGGTTAACCAGACGTAAAGCCTCCAGTTTGCTACCCTGGACTAGGGGAAGGGAAAGGGGAAGTGAAGAAAGAAAGAAGAGCGGTGACGAAAATAAAAGCGTGAAAAAAGAAAGAAAGCAGGAGACGGGATGGGATCATTATAGTGTTTCTAATAGGCCACTGCCCCGTAAAAAGGCCAACAAAGCCTTGACCGACTTTCAGTGCGCCAACAGTTCATGTCTACATTCCAAGACTGTTCTGAAAGTGGCCTGTCAAGGCGTGCCAACGCGGCCGCTAGTGACAGCCGGTGCGCGCTTTATCGTTAAGATTGGCAAAGTACGTGTTCTATAGTCTCCTTGCCTCCGCAGAGACTGCAAGCCGCCCTCTAGTCCATACCGACTCGGAAGGCGAAAGATCTTGTGAAAGCCACACCAAGCCACAGTCGGCAAAGTACTGCTGTCTCGAGTCGAGAGTCCAGATGGGGGTCAGGTCGAAGGGACGGGTCCAGTCGGTGTAGACGTGTATGCTTCAAGTTTGGTGTGTTCCATAAAGATCTTATGGCTTCATTTGCAAGCACACGAATTTTAATTGCTGCTTCTGTTCTTGAGAATGGAGTAGAATCTTGCATGCCCTCCTCATTTGCACATCATGCCGCTGCTTCAGCACGTTCATTGCCCATTATAACACAGTGGCTTGGAATCCACTGTAACGTGATGGCGTGTCCATGCTCGACGAGGTCAAGCAGTAGTCTGATTTCTAGAACTAGTTGTTCGTGGCGTCTGCGGCGTAAGGCAGAAATCAAACAATGAAGAGCAGCCTAGGAGTCACTGAACACGATCCATTTCTTGGGTACTTCATAAGAAATTACACGAACTTCACAACGAATAGCAGCGAGCTCCGCGGTAGTCGATGTAGTCGGGTGAGATAGTTGAATTTTTATGGTGTAGGTCTTTCCACGAAAGATCACCGATACTGCAGACCCATTCTCCATGGTTGAAGCGTCAGTATATAGATGACGAATTAGGTCAGTATATAGATGATGGTATCCATTCGCGCATCTTTCCCTTAATATTGACTGGCAGGCACCACAAGCATGTGTGAGTCTCATTTATAGCCTTCAACCAAGCACTCTGAGCTAGCAAATAGATGAGTGGCATGAAGCACAGTGCTTTAATTAGTAATTGTCGTAGTGGAAGGTTCGGACGCTTTTTATAATTCTGGCATGCACTATTCGGTTTCAGACTGAGCATGCCGGAAAACGCGGAACAGCAGAATGCGCTGGTGCACATACATAAATCCCCTTTGGTTTAAATACATTCTCTTTTCATCATCATCATCATCATCATCATCATCATCATCATCATCATCATCATCATCATCATCATCATCATCATCATCATCGGCCTAGTTACGCCCACTGCAGGGCAAAGGCCTCTCCCATACTTCTCCAACTACCCCGGTCATGTACTAATTGTGGCCATGTTGTCCCTGCAAACTTCTTAATCTCATCCGCCCACCTAACTTTCTGCCGCCCCCTGCTACGCTTCCCTTCCCTTGGAATCCAGTCCATAACCCTTAATGGCCATCGGTTATCTTCTCTCCTCATTACATGACCTGCTCATGGCCATTTCTTTTTCTTGATTTCAACTAAGGTGTCATTAACTCGCTTTTGTTCCCTCATCCAATCTGCTCTTTTCTTATCCCTTAACGTTACATCTATCATTCTTCTTTCGATAGCTCCTTGCGTCGTCCTCAATTTAAGTAGAACCCTTTTCGTAAGCCTCCACAATTCTGCCCCGTACTTGAGTACTGGTGAGACACAGCTGTTATACACTTTTCTCGTGAGGGATAATGGCAAGCTGCTGCTCATGATATGAGAATGCCTGCCAAACGCACCCCAGCCCATTCTTATTCTTCTGATTATTTTATTCTCATGATCCGGATCCGCGGTCACTACCTGTCCTAAGTAGATGTATTCCCTTACCACTTCCAGTGCCTCGCTACCCATCGTAAACTGCAGTTCTCTTCCGAGACTGTTAATTATTACTTTAGTTTTCTGCAGATTAATTTTTAGACTTACCCTTCTGCTTTGCCTCTCCAGGTCAGTGAGCATGCATCGTAGTTGGTCCCCTGAGTTACTAAGCAAGGAAATATCATCAGCGAATCGCAAGTTACTTTTATTCTCTTTTATTGCCTCCCAAATATTACCTATGATATTGCACGCACTCAATATTGTGTTCCTTATGCTGCCAACCTGTTTATTGTTAACCGAAACCATCCCTATCGCATTGCCTTATTTTATCGATGTTGCCCTGAGCCCCTTCAAAGAAAGCCATTTGTGCGGAAAAATAGCGCGATACACTGTTGGTTTGATTTCGATATCTATATAAATCTGTAACACTTGAAAAATAAAAAAAAGACGAACGTTGTGGCATATGTCTTTACTGACGTTTCGGCCGGAGGACCAACCTTCGTCGGAGTGTGGGATACGCAACCATGTCTTCGTATTGCGCGTGCGATGCTCCTACCAATTTAGGTACCGCATGCAGCGCGATTTTCCCATCCAATTTCTGGGGTATTTATGTTTATCTACTAGAATTAGCCTAGGTAGTGTTAGCCAATGCCACCACACAGGGCCTTGGCAGCGGATGTGGACCATCCTTTCTGCCCTAGGCGTCCCGTCCACGTGAACTTTTTGGGTGAAGGCAACTGGTCACAGAACCCACACATACTACCTCAAGGCATCAAAGCTGCCGGATTCGAGACCCTCGCTATGCAATCGACGAGAAGAAAGGAAACTGAGGGCCCCAATTTTTATTCATGTCCTTACAAAGAGCTGTTACATTTTTTTATGGAGCGCCTGTTGTATATGACAGCTTTGCAGGTCATGGAACAGGCCGGTGCTGAAGCACAAGAATTTTGTGTCACGTTTGTTTGTTATGCGCAGTGATAATTGTTGCAGCGATCGCTGTATAGGGAGCCTTCGTACACGTTTGCATGCAGGTCTATCCAGAACTCTGCGTTGGGCCACGCCATCGGGTTCATACTGGACGGCCACCGTAGACTTAGCACCGTAGATTTCAAATGCGTGGGAATGATACCGGCGGATGAGGGAATATGCTCACGATCGACGCTTATATCCTTTGGGGACTGGATTCATTTTGTCTTATACATAATCACTGCTATGATTCAGTTGCCAAACCAAGCATGCTGAGAAGCTTTTCGAAATCACGCCATAGATAGTGCATATAATAAATTGCTAGATGCCGTTGCTGCCCGTCGAGTGGGAACCGATGCAGCCCGAATAGTTCACAACCACACACTCGCAGTGGTTGGTGATACACGTCGCAAGTTTGTGCAGATAAAAGTTTCAGCCGTTTCCGCGTTTTGTAGCTGTGATGACTTGAGATTATAATGGCGCAGCAGCCATGCAAGCGTCAATTTTTTACCTATGATGCAGCCCGAATAACGCACAGTGTGCCCCTGCGACATTGTATCAGGTCACACCTTTTTCGCAGAACCAGCTGAAGCCCCTCCAAATCATTCCAAAGCAAGCGATGACAACACATTGAAGCAGTATTGTGCCGGCTTGTAAAAACCAGAAAGGAGGAAAGACTCGCAATCCGGATATTTTCATACTTTTCCTCTTCACTCGACAAGTTTCTATATAAGTATCTTCTATGTGACTGCACTAGATGCACAAGTTCAGGACTGTGCGGCACCTTTCTCCTCGAGTTTACAGTGAAGCGCGCGCCGCCGCTACCGCACTCTTCGATTTGGCTTCCTGCAAGGCCAGTTCAGCACAAGTTCTGGTTCCACTCCAGTCGCTACTTTGGAAGTGCAGCAGTCGTGCAATATCGGCAGCAGACGACATTGCTCTCGTCTAGTTGATTCATATGGTGCGCGAACTTTCGTTACAGCACTTACTCTAGCGGGCATAAGGACGTGAGGTACAAGGTCGGTGCCTTATTTATTGTCAACACACGTTAGTAAGAACTTGTATAACGCGCTGAATAGCTTTCGATCGTACGCTTTTTTTCGTAGAACACGTTCTCACATCCAAAAGTAGCTTCCACGACCACCATTTTGTTCCCACGACGGAGTGCTATCACGATAGTGACTGTTGCGATAATGAAAAAGAAAAAAAAATCCGCCTTTTGCCACATGCTGATTTATCGAAAGGCTCAAACATCGACACGTTGCAGAGAGAGTTCGTTCATTGCTGCGCCCTTTCTACGTCACCTGCCTAATAAGCAAACTCAAGCGGACTGTATAGAAACCGTTCTTATCAATTGCTGAGCAGGCGGCCTGTGGGCAAGTTGTCGTGACAAATCCAGTTGAAGAGGTAATAAGATGAAATATCAAACGTTCACAGCGCTCTATACTCCTTTAGTAACACAAAGCTCTTATGTTTTACCAAAGGACTCTGTCGCTGCGTCCATGTGCGGTGCAGAGGACCTTTCATGTTGGGCACATTCAGATGTGATTATCAGATATAAGTGCTTCATGAAAGGTGGCTTAACACTCGCTCTTACGCGACTAAGCGGAAAGTATTGCGGATGTGCCATTGGACTATTTCGGAACTGCTATAATTCTAGTCACCTATAATTCTTCGTGCTGCTTCATAGCATGCGTTAAGAGACGCGTGAATTCAAAGCAGGCAGAGTCATTCTGTGCAAGTACTAACCAGCAGTAAAACGAAGAGTCAGGGTCCGCTAACACCATTTATCACGTCACCCATTTAAGAGGAAAGCAAGTGCTTTCGGCTTATATCTGTGGCGACTGCATTGGCAGCCTAAACGCGTCTGTACCCATCTGCAAATGCAGCATATTGACACTGCTATTGTTAAACAAATGGTACTAATTCTGAATTCATTCTACATTATGTTTGGAAGAATGACAGGCAAAACATGGAATTCTGCAATGCCTATGGAACATTTTAACGAAGATATGGACCGTATCAAGGTATAAATCAAGATGTATTTATATGCGCATGCGCGTTTTCTGTCGGTATGCACCTTGCCCTATCTAGGTAGAAAGGTGTCTATCTATTACGTATCAGAAATTAGGTGTCGGCTCTGGAACTAAGCGACGGAAAGTGCTACTTTTCCAGGGCAGGTATATTGCAACGTTAATTAAATTAATTAAATTCACGGATTTTACTTGCTAAACCCACCATTTTATTGTGAGGCACGCCGTAGTGGGTGACTCGGGAATAATTGTGACCACCTGGGGTTCCTTAACTTGTACCCAATGCACGGTACAGCGGCATTTTCGCGTTTCGCCCCAACCGGAATGCGGCCGCCGCGGCCGGGATTTGATCCCGCAACCTCGTGCTTCGCAAGACCACAGTCACTAAGCCACCGTAGCGGGTATGTGTCACTTTTCAATGAACGTCTTTCAAGCCAACGCTTTAGCGAGCTGCGCCATGATAGTATACAGGGTATGCGCTTAGCAGCGCAACGCTAAAGCCAGGGCGGGTGCCACGTTTTATTTCTACCCATGGACACGACAAGAGAGCACTTAATAGGGCCAGTTAGTATATTGCTCGAACGGAGAAGAAAACAGCGCCGATAACGTATTCAAGAGTAGGGAAATGGCTAACTACCTCTATTATGGTGCCTTTTAGAAAATAATTAAATTAGGGGATTTTACGTGTCAAAACCACGATCTGATTATGAGGCACGCCGTAGTGGGGGGACTTCGGGAATGTTGGTCACCTGGGGTTCTTTAACGTGCACCTAAGTACTCGTGTGTTTTCGCATTTCGCCCCCATCGATATGCGGCCGCCGTGGCCGGGATTCGACCCCGTGACGTCGTGCTTAGGAGTCCAACATCACTTCATAAATGCACGGAATGACAGTCGAACAAGGACAACGATGTTACCTCTTACTTGGGATATGGTAGCCAGCACAGAATCAATTGATAACATTAGTGCGGTTGCAGGGATGGGGATGACGAGCTAGCACTACAGTGCGGGACTTCTGTGAATATGAAATGCTGCTAGACTCTCGCGAGGGCGCTGCTGGCTGTATCCGCCATTTGTTGTGTACCTGAGAAAGAGAGCGTTACTGTTACATTTCTTTCAGTGTTTGGCGAAAGTAGTTTCTATGCCTCGCATTTGCAGCTCTTCGCTGATTCTGTAGGCTTTATTGCCCCTCCCGGCCACTCCCCCCCCTCCTCTCCCCCCCCCCCCCCCCCTGAAGCTAGAAAATAAAACCTACGGACACGAGATATGCCTGGTTTCAAATAAGTAGATCAAATTTTTTGACAGAGAAGGTTGCCTCACCGAGGGATGCAGTTGACGTTTCTGAACCAACTTGCGCCCGTCAACTAAAATTAGTTCATCTTGAAGTACTCCAAAAGGGGTGTAGTAGCCCGACATTTTATTTTGTGCTATAAGTTGTTTTGTACCTTTCAGTAATGTTTCGCGCGTGTCGACTGCACTCATAAAGATTAACTGAGATGTCCGCGGTGAAAATACTATAAGCTTTGTTCAGTTTTCCGAAGAAATTCCTCCGTGTCTCCTACATAATTCAGTAAATGGCCTTACTGCTGCCCCTGCGTAAGCTGTACAGAATGGACACAATGACAACTACAGAATAAGGATGCCCTGGGCGTGATAACTGTCACTGTCTTTTCTTCGTTAAAATTTTAGCAAAGGAGGTAATAAAAGCAATGGCTTAGTTTTCTCTATGCAAGATGCTACTGCGCTAAACTGCGTACTTTCCTGCTATTGTTTGTGAGTAAGAGATCATTTATTCTTGTTGCATACACCGCGGGGTCTAAGTTAATTGCACTAGTGTTTCTCAATGTTGACGTCATATATTGTGTGTGAGCCTGTTAACGTACATCAGCCGAGAATGTGCTGTACAGCGAGCTCAACGCACCAGAAAATAGAAAGCAGAACAACGCGTGAGACATGCATCTTTCGAACGTTTCATGCGTTTGAGTTTGCATGTATTACGTTTGTTCAGTGTGCATACTTGCCCTCAGGTCACCTCGACGGTGCTCCACGTTACTTTATTTTTGAACTTCCTCGTGCATATATTATGTACAAGGGCGCTATTGGACACTAGGTAGTCTTGACGGGTTTATTTTTTTAGAGTACGCAAGAAAAATAATATCTCAGACGATCTTGTGGCTGGTGCATTTTCTTGTATTTTTTTTACACAATGTTCACGGCATGTAAGCGCTCTAGGAAACACAGATTGCACTGATGCACGCCTTCCCGCCTGTGCCGGTGGCACGCTATCCAGGGTGGCAAAGGCAACAACCAAGGGCTGGCTCAAGCTATATTTTGCTGTAAAACATGCTCCATTTCAACATACTCAACAGTATCGACTAGTGACAACCTTTTATGGCCACTATGTTGTACGTCTAATTCTTGGCCGGTGCACAGTGCCCTCAGCGAAGTGGACGTCAACTACAACGTCCTACCGGGAACAATGACGACGCACCCTTGAATGTGCAGGAGTGCCGGAAAGCGAAATGCTACGCGTATACCTACGCGCGAAGAAAGAAAAAAAAGCTAGTTCAGCGCGTGTACTGTGTCGCTCAGTAGGGGCAGCAAATCTAAGTTTTATCATACGTACTTCGGCGGAAATTGCGGGATGTTCGTGAACGCCCGCCGAAAGTTAACGCCCTTAGGAATATTAATATGGTCACATGCGCTCGGTATAGCACTGCTGTCAAGCGTTCGGTGGGACACAAGCGGGGAAAGGAAGCCGAGGCGGCTGAGAAGAAGAAAGTACACGCCGAGACTCGTGGAAGATGCGATCGATGGGCAGAATGATTGCTCCACGCTGCGTGTTCTGGTCGCTGTTCGGACCGGCAGTGCTCGGCCAGGTTTCCGGGCGTCGTACTCCACTTCTCCTCCTTCTTTTTCATCTTCCCCTGCTGTCATCTTGCGTTCGCTAAGATGGGGCGGTGGCACGCAAACGACTTTGCTTCTTCGCTCCAGCCGGCGGCATCTATTAGGGCTGTGCGGTGTACGGAGCAGCTTGCGCGGAAAAAAAAAAAGAGCAAAGCGTCACCCAGCACCGCAGTAGAGTGACACGCAGGTTCCGCGTAGCACGCTATGCCGTGAACACGCGTGGACCGATGCACTGGAGCTGTGCATCAGGAATACCTTCATTATCGCGGTCGCACTAAACGAGCTACGTGTATTGCGAGGCATCGCGAGCGAAACTTCGGAGATTACGACAGTAGCGAAACATATTTTTGTGAAATTTCTTGCCCCTCGGTCGCGCACTGTGGAATTGGGACACGCGCTGCGATTGTCCAACACGTACGTGGGTCTCGTACACCAACCAACACGCGGGTGCATGTCGATGCTATGAAATAAGAAAAAAAATACATATTCTTTTTCGCGGCCTTTGTAGTGACAAGAGTGTAGATCGTTATTATATGTGTAAGCTAGGTGCCAAAGATAACGTGCACGCAGCGATTCAATCTAACCAATAAATACTGGATGATTATAGCTGAGAGTTGTTTAATAGCGGGATGATTGATTCTATCCTAAAATTATTGGTGTATTCTATAAATAACTACTATCTGTAGCGCCAATACTACCCAAGACAGTGTCCAACCTGCACGTAGTTTTTCGTGTAATTTAAAATTTGCCATTGTATTTTCGTATGTCGGCCACTGGAGCTACATAATCACCAAAAAGTAAGATAGGAAACGCTTCTGGTACGTAGATTACAGCCGGAAACCGAAGCCCCAGAGGTTATAATAAATATTTCCATCAAACAGCAGCGCCCACCATACTGCAGGAAACACAGGCTACTTATATATCTCGTTATACAATATGTCTTTTTTTCTTTTTTGTTCCGCGTAGATTCTACTACCTGATTGATGACTCATAAATCCGGTAATTGAGAAATCAGCGGAGTATGGTTAACGACTCATATCGCTTTCATAGATTATGAAAATACATTTGATTAGTTGGAGATACCAGCAGTCGTGATTGCATTGTGTAATCAAGAAGTACAGGATGCATAGTTCAATATATATAGAGAAATATCTTCAAAGATTCCTCAGCTACCTTGTCTTTCCCTCTATAAAAGTAGAAAATTACTTATCAAGAAAGGAGTCAGGCAATGAGACACAATCTTTCCAATGCTATTCATTACATGCTTAGATGTATTCAAGCTATTAGAGTGGGAAGGCTTAGGAGGGAGGATCAACCGCAAATATCTCAGCAACCTTCGATTTGCAGATGACATTTTCCTGTTGAGAAACACTGGGGAAGAACAGCAACACATTTTTGAGAACCTTAACCGAGAAATTATAAGAGTAGGTTTGAGGAATAATATACAAAAAACAAAGGTAATTTCAATAGCCTGGCAAGGGAACAAGAAGTTATGATCGCCAGTCAACCTAAAGAATCTGTGCAGGAGCACGCTTATTTAGGTTGATTACTCACGAGAAACCCTGATTATCAGAAGGAAATTCACAGACGAATAAAAATGGGTTGGAGGGCACATGGCAGGCGTTACTAAATCCTGACCTGGAGTTTACCACTGTCGTTGAATAGAAATGTATGCAATCATTGCCTTCTAGCGGTGCTACATATGGGTCAGAAACTTGGAGGTTAACAAAGACGCTCGACAACAAGTTAAGGACTGCAAAGAGCGATGGAACAAAAAAAAAGTTAGGCGTAACCTTAAGAGAGAGGACGAGAACGGTGTGGATCAGAGAGCAGACAGGGCTAGCCTATATTATAATTGGCATTAGAAGAACAAGAGGGAGGTGGGCTAGCCAAGTAACGCATAACGCAGATAACCGCTGGACCGTTAGAGTTACAGATGGGCGCCAAGGGAAGGAGAGCTCAGATGAGGACAGAAAATGAGGTGGCATTAAGAAACTAGGAAATTTGCAGGCGCAATTTGGAAAGAGCTAGCGTTAGACAGGGGTAATTGCAGATCGCTAGGAGAGGGCTTCTTTCCGCAGGGGACATAACTATAAGCTAATGATTGTAATGCAGATGATATTATTTTAAAGATTATCACCTGTAGTAGATGTAGAAATTTCTTCATATTGAGTTACATGGCTATTAATTTACTGAAGATTACCATACTCCCTAATGCGAAATTTGACCGCAGCTCTATTTCGCGACCCTCCGTCGTTGCTCAGTGACTATGGTGTTGGGCTGCTGAGCACGATGTCGCGGGATCGAGTCCCGGCCATGGCGGCCGCATTTCGATGGAGGCGAAATGCGAAAACACTCGTGTACTTAGATTTAGGTGCACGTTAAAGATCCCCAGGTAGTCGAAATTTCCGGAGTCCTCCACTACGGCGTGCCTCATAATCAGGAAGTGGTTTTGGCACCTAAAACCCCATAATTTAATTTTTTTCTATTTCGCGATATATTGGCTGAGGCGGACAATCTGTCTCGTGTGGCACGTTGCAAACGTAGCGAAGTGTGGCGCGACTGCGTCGCCAATCGGGAGATCAGGACAGGAAGCGCGCGGGTGACGCGTGGGCGACGCGTGGAGGACGCGAGGGCGCGATTCAGAGTATAGCCGCTGCAGACAGACCTCCGCTGATGCAGCGCGTTGTTTCCATATATGGTATCGTGCGACGCGCTCGCCGCATGCCATCGCTTTTTCTACCATCTTTGCTAACCAGGAGGCGAACAGATCGCAGTGAGATGGCGGATTAGCCGGCAACTCGAAGCCTTGGGGACCCTCCATATGGCATAGTAAGTGGCCCTCTGCTGCCTTCTGAGTATCTTTGCGCCAGTTGAGCAAATAATAGAACCATTCATAAGGCTGTCACAAGAAAGTTTTCGCGGTCAGCTCTGTCCGAAGGCGCAATTTGAACAGCAAGTCCGCCTGAAGCGTTTCGTTACGAGTTACCTCACCACGAAAGCCTATCAAGAAAATTGACCAGTGCATACTTTAGCAATCTAATACCTTAACTAAAAAAAATTCACCGATGATTATGATACTCCCTAATGCGAAATTTGAGCGGACCTCTATACGTGTGTTCATTTCCCGATGCATTGGCTGGCGCGGACGACCTGTCTCGTGCGGCACGTTGCAAACGGAGCAAAGTGTGGCGCGACTGCTTAGCTAATAGCGAGATCGCGAGAAGCAGCGCGTGCGTAACGCGTGGGCGCCTTCCACAGCAGCCGGCGAAGACATACCTCAGAGACGACGCGCGCTACTCCGGCGCCATCCAGTAGCGATCGTCACCGCAGTGTGCGTCTTGCACGGCACTATGGTCTTCTTCTCACGCTTTCGCCATACCCTCCTCCCCCGGCTTACTCCAGGCGCATTTCTTCCATTGCCGTTTCCGTCATCGTGAGGTTCCGTATAAAGTGCAAGGCCGATAAAATCGTCGCCGCGCTCTTTAGGCTGACCGAGTGAAAGCTTGCCAAGGTGAGCCGGTGATCGCGGCTAAATCTCGCGCACGCATGCGAGGAAAGCACAGAGGAAGCGCGCCGTCTTCCGTCGCGAGCGAGGCTCTGGGGTGAGGATAGGGAGGGGTGTGCGGCTGAGCGGGGGGTGTTCTACTACGGGTGGCCTGGGCGGCCGCGCTATCTTGAAAGCCACCTGCGACGGGTACAGAGTCCGCCGTGCGCTGCCTTTTCGCAGCGTAATGCGTTGACGTGATAGGCGGCGCGAAGGCCAGTTCGCTCGCTGCTGCTGCTGCTGCGTTTCCTCACTTGAACGTTTTAAAAGCGAGTTTCCGCGGTCGATAGAGTGAGATGCATTCAAGTTTACTTGTGCGTGCGTGAAACCGTGCTAGTTAATTTAGTTAATATGCCTATGTTTACAAGTTTATGCGACCGATGAAACTACCATCCTTACTTCGTATAGCTATCCACTAATTTGCTATCGCAATCGATGCTTCGCCTTTCAGGCCAGACAGCGACTCCCCCCCCCGCTGCACTCCGTGTTCGTTCTTTCATCTGCTGCGCTGGTTCACTCGGTTACGCCGGGAAAACCGAAGCTCGACGCATGAACAGGCGCCTACGCGCTGCGCTCTAATAATAAGCATATTGTCACGTAATATCAAAGCGCTGCCACGAAGTGAACGTGCTGTTTGTACTATGTTGCTCAGGCTGGCATCGGCCGTTGCGAAGAAAAGCATGAACTGCATTGAAAGTAAGCGTGTGAGACATTGTGCGGACGGTTGTTTTGTTTGGTATGTACAGGCTTTAGAATTTAATTCTAGGGTATTACGTGCCAAAACCACGATTTGATAATGAGGCATGCCGTAGTGGTGGTGTCGCGATTAATTAATTATGACCTCCAGGGGATCTTTAACGCATGCTTTATAAAAGAAGTGTGAGTTGCTCCTGAGTAGCCTGCGGTAGACACAGTCGTTGTACAGTACTCCATTGGCCTTTGGTCTAAGAGAGCGTTGCCTGTCGCTGTTCTTGCAGTCACTGGGAAAAAGAACAAATTAGACAAGCAGTAGGTGTGGTTAATAGAACGTCTCTCTCGATCAGTTGCACCGGGTAAAGGCCCTATAGCGCTTTTTAAGCACGCCATGCGTCCTATGCTGTCCGACTACACTGTAAATTATTTTCCCTTATTCACTTTTAACAGTGTAAATAAAATATTCTGTAGTGATATATGTCTCAAAAATAATTATATCCAGTGTATTCGTCTCATAAATAGGTACAGTATCCATGTCATCGGCATGACCATGCGTTTCTTGTACAAATATAGAGGGTGACATCACGCGAGTGTCTGGAGGTGGGAACCTACTGCTGGGAGCCAGCCTGATTTTCTCTGGTAAAACGTGCTACTAGTACAGGTTTCCCAAGGCAGAAACTACCAGCGAAGTTGACAAAACAACGCAGAGGAACAGACTAAGCCTATGAGGATAGCAGTTTGCCGATATAATTTAAATGAGAAGCACGAACAGGAAATAATGACAAAGGAGTTACAGGACTACAGAGACTTAAACTTGACGAACAATGGTCGCACGAGGACAGCGTCGGCCAAAGTCTTGACAAGGGGACTTCTCGACACATCGGTTCCTGGTCGAGGCTTCAGTTATTCCACCATCGTTCATCACAATGAAGAGATATCAATTGCGGCGAATATCTAGAACATCTCGAATTTTGCGTTTTCACGCAGTGCAACCGTGCTAACTACGCATGAACACACATACCAAGATCGAGCGCAGGTTGGAAGCAAGCGAATTAATGCGATATTATAAAAATCGCACGTGCGTCTCTTTTGGAAATGCCGCTTTGTCGCAGAAGTAGAGCGCCTTACTTCATCATAAAGGCGCTGCGACAGCCGTACTGAACAAACGAACATAAAGAAACCCCTGTGCCCCAAACGGAACTGGTTCTTCGGAGCAAAATTAAATATCCATTTTACTTTCATTATTGTCAAACTTCGTCATTGCTTCACACGTGGCTCGGAGCTCGCAAGAGCCGCCGCACGGTTATTATAGTTGACGCGAACCACTGATCGCTGTCATCAGTGACGCACGACATAAAATTCCGATGAAAAAATAATATTGTTTAATAAACAAGCTGCAGCTGCTGATGCATGGGCTCATGCGCGCTAACTTCGGTCCCTCGCTCATCCGAAGAACAGTGCATGACACGACAGAATAAGCTTTTAACTTGCAAAAGAACTACCTGTGGCTGTGATACCATTCCATGCTGCATGCACTGGTTTGAGTGGAAGGGCCAACAAACGTCAGGCATAATCTATATAAATATCGTTTTATTGGGCGATGACAAACGCGCATGGTTTTCCGTCGATCTCATTCAACACGAAAATCTGATTGCAAGGCACGCCGTATACAGTCGAGGAGTTCGGACTAGTGTGGACCACCTGGAGTTTTTTGACGTGCACTTAAACCTGTAAGTACGCGAGCGTTTTAGCACTTCGAACACATGAAAATGCCGCCGCCGCGGCCAGGGTCACGCCCGAAACGTCGAGCTTGGCAGCGCAAAGCTAAGCAACCGCGGCGGATCGTTCTCACCTCTATAGCCCCATCGAGACGCGACGCCTGGAGCTCCACTGCCTGCGTTGTTCATCGGGCCAGTGTTCTGACAAGCAAGTTCTGTGCGAGGGCACCGTTTCTGCTGCGCATCGGCATTTGTCTCGCGTGCTGCGTCACGCCATGTCACCTTCCACGCACTGTTAGAATACCGTCTCAAGAGCTGGAACGCAATGCTAAACCTATCGCTTTCGATTCTTCGGCTTCTGTCGAAACTGTCAACTTATTCATTGCGTTTACTTCGTATATTAAGTCAATTAGGCTAATACGAATTCAAACTCTAATTCCTCTTTATTGCGAATTCACCTCACGGTCAATCTGAAAGCTCAAGCTCGGCCGCTAACCGACTCGAGTGGCTGCTTTACTGTATTACTATACGCCAAGGAGGTTATAGACTTAGTGGTGGTCGACTGTCGGTCGAGGAAATTTAAAGCTCAGTGCTCGCTTGGCCTCGCAGTTCGAAGGGTTCTTGGCCAATCCCTCATAGTGGGGTAAGCTGCTAAGCGCAATGGTGCAAGGTGCACGCGCCTATAATCTGAGCGAGCACGCGCTGCTGCCGAGCCGGCGTTCGAAAGAGCGCAACGATTTCGGCTGTATTTTCGCGTTGGCTTCCATCAGTTTAACGACGGTACCACACTGTCGAAGGACGTTCCAGATAGCGTCGTCGATTAAGAAGGTAAGAAGGAATACATCCTCGGACAGTTCCTTGGAAAGGTGGCCAGTTTGGGAAGCGGTGCTGCGCCTCTACAGGCTGCCTTAGCACCAGGAGCGTAGCCAGGGGGGGGGGGGGGGCTTATGGAGCTACAGCCCCCCCTCCCGCCCGAAATTTTTTCGTGCTGTCCATGCACCACCGACCAAAGCAACCATTATGGATTTTGTCGAGAATGTCTCTTTCTCGCTCGAAAAAACATTTCGCCGCGAACATTGTGAACTCGGGCGTGATTTCGCGACAACATCCATGCACCGGAAGTCACATAACGCAAGCAGCCTTATGCAAGCACAAAGTTTCAAGGGCATTTTGATGGCGAACTAAAGCCCCTTAAACTTCGTAAAGTAGTGCCACGCTTTCAAGAACTCCGCTTCCTCCTCGCGCGCTCTCGCCGAGGCCGACGCCGCGTCGCTATTGGCCTAATAGCACCACGTGAGCCCTCGCGCCGTGCATCAGCGCCATTTTTGCTTTAGGAGCATCTACGTAGTGGCGAGGAGCGCATGTTGGCGCCGTTGCTACGCTCGAGCAGTGTAGGCGGCGCCACGGTCGAGGACGGAGCATGAAAGAGAGGAGAAACCAGGTGGAGTGAAGGCGAAGGAGGAGAGTGTCGCTACTTTACGAAGTTTAAGCGTTTTTATGGCGAACAGGCTCGCCGCGACATCTCGCGGACGCCGCGGAATCTACGGAGCGAATGGATGTCAATTCCGAAACTTTAATGGTATAACGTTTTCATAAACGTTTGATGTGAAAGGTGCATTGGCATTCCCGAAGTTGTGCTTTCGATTTTCAATTGCGGAATTTTGTTAGTTTAATGCTGTTATAAACATTTGACGCCAAAGGTGTATTGACTTTTCTAAAGTGGTACATCGGAACATACAACAAGGCAAACCAAATGAAAGCACTATCAGACAAATTGACAAAGCACGCAGCGAGGTCCGATGAGACAAAGCGCTGTGATGGTTCAGTTGTGCCGTCACCTCACACAAAAATATCAACATTTTTTTTTCACCTACAGCAAAGCATCCATGTCAAGACACTAAAGCCAGCAAAGCTAGCTACGTTCTTATTTATTTTTTTCTACTTTGACTTTTATTCACGAGGACAAATTGAGCCTCTTCAATTTTTTTGTTCTCGCTACCCTACCAGCGGGCTGCCAGAACCAGCCAGAGCACATGCATTTTTCTCGTGTTGCGACGACCAGCGCGCGGCGCACTTCGGTGTGCGTTCGGTTTTCTCTAGCCGAGTGGATCTTCGCCTAGCAGATATTTGGACGCTTTCTGGCTAGCAGACGAGAAAAAGAAACAATGGTCGCTCGCCGCCATCCCTGGGGGGACTCGACGGTTTGCACCACTTTCGCTACAGAGCAACATCCACAGAAAGCCTTGCCTAGCCGGTGTAGGATACCGAGCAGTATGCGTATTGTTCTCGGTGGACCAAACGTCTCACGTTTCCTTCGATATTGCTTCGGTAAGCCACATTAGGGGCCCAAAGTAGGCATTCGATTGTGGCCAAGATACTTTCCTTTGCGTTTTTTTTTTCATTTAGGTGCCTCCGCCCCACAAAAGGAAAAAGAAGAAAGAGATTGTTGTGGCACAGCGAATTGTCGCATGGTGAAAGTTCGATTTTGTTACTTCTTTTGCGGAAAAGAAAGCAATGGGCCACGGGACGCTTCACTTGCCGGATACTCTTATCATATTATTGCGATATCAATTATACAGACACTACCGGCGCATTCCTGCCATCGCCGTCGCCCTCACGTTCCGCATGAAGTCCAAGGGCGATAACATCGGGAGCGCGCGCCGCATGCTGTATGTGCGAGTGAAAGCGTAGGGGAGGGGGGTGGCATGGTTGGCCCGACGATGGTGGCTCAGTCTTGTGTGCGCAAAGGAGAAAAGCGGGGTGGAAGCGCGCCGCCTTCCGTCGCGGGCGATACACCGGGGGGAGTGGATGGAATGGGGGCGGGATCTAGGATTCCGTGAATCTGTGATTGCGCAAAATGTTTATTTGCCTTATTTCATGCATTATATACAGTGACTTTTCTTAGACATGTAGATTTATTGGAGACTTATACGTACATTTAAATATCTTGTTGCGAGGTTTTGTGTATACGTGCAGCGAACTTTGTTTCCAGTGACACTTTCTTGCCCTTTATCAATCTTTATCTTCGCATTTGTATATTCCATTGTATCTTAGCATTTCTAATGTACGAGGGCGAGTAAAATGAAAGTGAGTCTGCCACCCCGCACAATAATGGTTCGGTTCATTATCTGCGAAGCATGCGCGTAGCACACAGGCATCTCTGATTTTAAGAAGTGACACGCAGGTGTGAGGAAAAATGTTCTTTAGTGCTGCCATACACTGGGTTGTACATGGTTGCGTGAAGTAATGGACGCTCCAGAAGTTTAGCAGCGTGGTGCCATGAGGTTTTTGACAGCTGAAGATGTTTCCTAAAAAGGAGTTAGTCGTCGTATGGCTGCCGTGTACCTAGAACATTGCATTTCAGTGGCCACTGGGAAGAGTTGGAACAAACGGTTCAAAGAAGGACGACGTGATAGTTGCAAAGACGGCCAAAGACCGGACCAAAGCCACCGTGTAATCACCCCTAACAAAATTGCAAAGGTTGATGATCTGATGAGACAAGAACGGAGGATAAGCATCGATGAACCGGCCGAGGGTGCTAACATCAGTCACGGTTCCGTTCACGCTATAATTCATGAACATATCGGTTATCGGCTCTTGTGTGCGCAATGGATGCCCAACATTTTGAACCACCGCCAGAAGACGGAGAAGTTCGGCACTGCCTTGTCTCATCTGATCCGATATCAGAATGAGGGTGACGACTTCTTGTCGGCAATTGTGATCGGGGACGAACCATGGTGCCACTACTACGAGCCTGAAACACGACGGCAAGGCTTACAGTGGAAACAATTGAATACACCACCCTCAAGAAAGCAAAGGCCGTCATTCCCGCCGGAAAGGTGTTGACTTCTTTTTTGATCGTCAGGGGCCATTACTGACAGAATTTGTTAAATATTGAGAGACTATCAATACTTTCCGATATGGTGAAACGCGGGATCGGCTACCTGTCGCAATCAAGAACAAACGACGTGGAAAATTGACTAATGGTGTCATCTTGTTCCACGACAATGCCCGTCCCCATGTCGTTGTGGTTAATATAAAAATGGCGAAAATCAAGCGGGAAACGCTGCAATATCCGCCATACAGCTCAGACCTGTCGTCTTGCGACTTCCACAATTTGAGGCAACTGAAGAAAACAGCTCAAGGGAACCAGATTCTTGTCAGACGATGATGTGAAAGAGTCAGTTGCAGACTTTTTGGAGCAGCAACCCAAGGAGTTGTATGAGACGGGAATCACGCGAGTCGTTGGTCAATGAGATAAATGTCTAATTGCTCATGGAAACTACTTTTAAATAAAGTACTTCGTTTGTCATATATTCGCATTGGATCACTTTCATTTGACTCGCCCTCGTATATTTTGCAGAACTCCTGCTTTTTATACGCGCTCTTTGTTGTGACTATAATTTCGGTGCGATTGCTCACGATAAGGACCGGTGACAGCTGCTCCTGCGTAATACATTGGAGCAAATGACAGCGTCACTGAGATTTTTCACTGGCCGTTGAATGTGTGCAAGATTGTAAACAAGGTTCTTGAATGACGAAGTTTCATTAACATATTTGTCCTCGACTTGTTCATTTCATGGGCTTTACATTTTTCATATCAGCGGCATGCAATGCTTTGCTGGTTTCGAACTGATATAGTTCTAAAGTTCATGTGATATTTTCTTTACATATTAAATAGGCAAAAACATGGACGCATTGATATCAGTTACCGTGTGTACAACTTTTTGGCACATAAGAGTATAACATTTATTAAAAAAAAACAAATTATTTTACTTGTTTTGACAGGCGTAGCGTTCAAGAATTTGTTTGTCGCATCTTTGACAATGACAATGCAGTTATTATTCATAACTGAGGTTTTTTAGCGCACGAGAAGGAACGAGAGACAGAGGCAAGACGCGGACAAAGCGCTAACTTCTAACAATTGTTTTATTCCACGAAGCGGTACACATATATATAAGTAACAGACAACATCGTACGCATGCGCATATGTACTGATTTCTAATCAAATGAGACATCAACGAGACATGTGTAATGAAAATTTAAGATGATATCGAAGATGAAAAAACGACCATGCATAGCCAAAAAAAATGTTTTTGTAATTGCAAGAATAAAATTTCATCTCCATCAGGCCACTCTCTGTGTCACGTTTAAAAAAGCGTATTTTTTTCTGTAAGATCGATTGAAGGCGCGCTAACACGAGCGCTCCCCAAACTAGCGATCTACAGAATTACAAAAACATTTTTTTGGCTATGTATGGTCGTCTTTTCATCTTCGATATCATCTTAACTTTCCATTACACATGTCTCGTTGCTGTCTCACTTGATTAGAAATCAGTACATATGCGCATGCGTAAGGTGTTGTCTGTTACTTACATATATGTGTACCGCTTCGTGGAATAAAACAATTGTTGGAAGTTAGCGCTGTGTCCGCGTCTTGCTTCTGTCTCTCGTTCCTTCTCGTGCGCTAAAAAACCTCAGTTATGGAATACTAACACGCCCTAACCTACTCTATTTCAAGTTATTATTCATGTATTTGATCCCTCGACAAATTGTTTAAGAGGAAGATTTAGCTCGGGCCCAACTCTGACGCGATCTATTCAGATACACGTAAAACGCAGAAACGCTTTTCTGAGATAACCCCCGGATCGCTTTTAATTAAATTTGTTGCAGTTGAGATAGAAAGTCGAATTCTAGTGCCTGTTGGAAGCGGAATTGCGATTTTGGGCATGAATTTTGTTTAATATATCTTGAAAAATTCGAAAGTTCGAAAAATATAGAAGCACGACTTTTACAATCTAATTGCTCCGCATCAAGAAAAGATATCGCGGTTCTGTAAACGGCATCTACTATTACAGTAAAAGCGGGGAAATTCGGTATGTCAGTTTGTATCTTACGTGAATAGGTTACGTTGTGCACAATGGTTTTGCAAAAGCCGTAATTACATAATACTAGATTTCTGGCGATTCATGTGCAACATATCAATTTTGTCCGCTGTAGATGTACTATTAGGCGCAATTCACATAATTGTGGTATCATTTCTATTGCTGAGTTACAGAGTTTTAAACTTGATAGCTTCATTTTCGAAAACTTTGCGATTCTTGCTAATTTTAAATAAAAAATTGACAATATAAATGAGAAATTCGAAACAAACAGTCACTAGAATTTAGGCTTTTCTTTTAAATGCAACAAACCTCGTTAAATTTTGTGCTGTGGTTGCCGAGAAAATCGAATTCTCCTTCTACATGTATTTTGCTAGGCGCACCCCAACTAAACCTTCCTCTTGAGGAGGAGGCCGAACTACAACGGCGAAGCTTTTGCAAAACCCCCCGCTGCATATGCTGAGGTTGGGCGGGGGGCGCTATGTACTGCTTTATTGGTGGTTCAGACGCTTGTTTTGAGCTTGCTCTTTATTAAAATATATGCTGTTCTGCGTGTTGTATGGGTGATTTAAATAAATGTAGGCACTGTTCGCTCCACTTTGCTGTGCGTTTTTAGCCTCTGCCTTACATGGGTATGAGCCATTGCTCACGAGGGCATGAGCCATTCATTGCCTTACGTGACGGACAATTAGGTCGGTATAGAAATTTTGATGGTGCAATGTTGATTGCAATCTCATTTTAGGCTACCATGACTGATCGGTGCAGACCTCTGTCAACAAATTTTTAATGGCTGTTGTATCGTCTGTATAAGCACTTGGGTCCTGAATTCAGAAAGCTTTGCACTTACAAGTTCATAGACAAATTGCATTGGGTGGCTACCTTCGTCAATAGGTATAAATATGTCTAGCATCAGTATTTATTTATTCATTTATTTATTATACCCTCAAGGTCCACTTGTACATAGCAGGAGGGAGGGGCACAGGTAAGAGGTAAATACAGAGGTACACAAACTTGACTATAGATTGAAAAAATAAAGTAAAGATAACCAAGAGACATCCTAAGAAAAGGTGAAAGGCGAAGACGTAGAATTTAATTATTAATAAAAAAAGAAACTTTCCGGAAACGTTTGATAGTTACCTCTATCAAAATATGACAAGCGTATGCAAACAAGCTTGGAATGCAAAATGGCAAGAATGGTAGAAATGGTAACCAAAATGCTAAGTTCTAGCGTAAGAGCTTTTAGTGAATATGGGCATTGGTTTGCTGCTTTGCTTGGCGCCTGTTGCTCGCTCAGCAACGTTGAATCAATCTGATGAGGGATTGGGAAGATTACGTTTTCCAGCACATTCCGACGGTAGTTGCAGAAAACTAAGCCTGGATTAACACAGCCATTCGAGCTGCAATGTGTGTACTACATCCATTAAGAATGGCCAACGGTGAAGGCACATGGTGGTTGTGCAAAGACGTCTCAAGCAACGCTTTAACTCGCAGACGAATGACAAAGTTCTGCTCATGCTAAACCAACCACAAAAATGCGCTGAAGTCCACTTTATTCAGTGTAACTAAAGTTTCCTTGTCCGACTTGTGGCGTGACTGTGGTCTACTGCTGGCTGTTTGTTAAAGCGATGTTTTTTATACCGAAGCCATATATAGCTACCCTCCGGCCGTGATCGATGTGCGTCTGTCTACGCGTCGCGTCGACACGAAAAAAAATTTTGTCTCCAATTTTTCGCGAATGCTTGGTAGCTCTGATTCTAATTTACATATTTTGGGGAAAATTCTCAAATTGGCTGCTAAGACGACTCTATCATGACGCCGAGTTTCATTTACTTGTCATCATTAGTTACACAGTGAAGTTGTAAAAGTTACAGAATTCCTTTCTGCTGTCTATACATGGCCGTCTACGGAGCGACTACGGTTAGTGAAAACGGCTGTAACTCTTGTTTCGTCGAAACCATCCCAAAAGAAATTATATCACAATTAGTCGCTGAGATGACTCTAATATTAAGCCGAGTTTTATCTACTTTTCTTGATTACGTAGATCACAGTGAAGTTGTAAATATTGTGGAATTCCCTTCTTCCATGCGGCGGTACTTGCACACGTCACTACTTCATAAAACAATAATAAATCGCTCCATAGTGAAAAGATGTATGCATTGTGTGTGTCCTTCAATAATAATACATCATCATCATCAGCCTGGTTACGCCCACTGCAGGGCAAAGGCCTCTCCCATACTTCTCCAACTACCCCGGTCATGTGCTAATTGTGGCCATGTTGTCCCTGCAAACTTCTTAATCTCATCCGCCCACCTAACTTTCTGTCGCCCTCTGCTACGCTTCCCTTCGAATCCATTCCGTAACTCTTAATGACCATCGGTTATCTTCCCTCCTCATTACATGCCCTGCCCATGCCTTTCTCTTGATTTCAACTAAGATGTCATTAACTCGCGTTTGTTCCCTCACCCAATCAGCTCTTTTCTCATCCCTTAACGTTACACCTATCATTCGTCTTTCCATAGCTCGTTGCGTCGTCCTCAATTTAAGTAGAGCCCTTTTCGTAAGCCTCCAGGTTTCTGCCCCGTACGTGAGTACTGGTAAGACACAGCTGTTATAAACTTTTCTCTTGAGGGATATTGTGTTCATATAGGAGGTTGTGGGCCAAGTACTGCAGCAGGGTGGTGGCCAATCCTGCTCTGGTGAGGGAGTGCGTTACCGGTTCTGGTCACCGGGATCACGCCCCACTCCAGGCCTGTTTATGCAATTTTATCAACATGCGCATTTTTCGTGTTCTTTCTTTTTCTTTAATCTGATGGAAAATTGCGTGTCACTGGGATTCGAACCACGGACCTCTTGCACGTGAGGCGGGAGTTCTACCTCTACGCCACCGCTGCACCAATAATGCATATCTTACATGGAATAGCCGATTGAGGCAAAACACATCACAGCTTCGCTGCTCGTCCTTCTTCACAGAGTGGAAGGCTGATGAACTTTTTGCCTTGTCTCTACGGTGAAGTTTCCTCGGGCGATTTTTCTCCACGAACATGTGAAATTTCCCCTTCGCCGTTGTGACATTACCGCGTAGATGTCTCACAGTGCGCATACGCCTGAATTGGCATTTGCATTCCGGCATAAACAATGGCTTGTAAACGATGTAATGCACCAAGAAAAATATGCATGACAAAATTGACCTATGTAGAGCATAAACATAAATAGTGCATGACCTTACATGTTGCAAAGAATGAAAGTAAAGACAATTGTAGGTATCGCCTTTATTTGCAAAGATTTTATTTACCAGCTTCAGAAAAGTGTTGCGCCACAAATGTTGGAACATGTGAGTTGGATGTGCGTAACTTTTAGAGCGGAGCTCCTAGGCTCCCGTTCCTGCGGTGAGCGTCGGCGAGCCTCTGCGTCAGCCATCGATACCGAGCGAAAGAGCACAGCGAAAGATGAAAGCGAACGCGGAGCGCAGTGGGAAACGAAAGAAAAGCGCGCGAGGAGGAAAGTGGAGGATCAAGCAACGCTAAAACGGACGTTTGGGCGAGTTGGTAAGCCATATTTGAAACAAAACAGCGCGGTTTTGACGGGGACAAGCAGGGAGAAACGGCACGGACGAGCGCTGACTTACAACTGAAGTTTATTGCTTGGAACGAAGAATAGATATGAGCTCCAACCAACAGTAGAAACAGAAAAACACACATATATTCAGTAAAGCAATGAAGGGGGCTAGTTGGTGAACGTTCATGGTTATATTGCGCTCAGTTTTACAAACACGATATTAAGGAAGGACAGGACGTGGACGGATGTAGCGCAAACTACCAACTGTTTAATACTGGTAAAGAACGCGCTTATATACAAGGAGATATGGAGCGGGGGGGGGGGAAGGGTTACATATAAGATATGACAAGGTGACGACGTGTGATCATAGTTCGGGTCAGTCATACATTGTTCACATGCACCCGTTCGCCCTGGCAAACTCGAGCTCAGCTTTGATAAGCGCGATGGACGGAGTGCTTACGCACATCTCTTTTTCTTTAGCTATCGCAAGCGCCTCCCATATTTCTCGCTCCGTTTTTGTTTTTGATGTTCCAATGACTGTGGTGCTTTCTATTAGCGGGGAGCATTTGCATTGTTTGCAATGTGCGGCCAAGTTGCTAGGTGCTGTCAGAAGCTGACACGTGTATTTGTGCTCCCGTAGCCTATCATTTAGACAACGTCCAGTTTGCCCAATGTATACTTTCCCGCAATCTAGTGGGATTTGGTAAACAACTGAAGTAGCGCATTCCACGTACTTTTTCGTGTGCTTAGTCTGACAGACCGTAGCACTAGGGTTGGCCTCTTTGGATCCTGCGTTCACCCTCTTGCACATGCCTTTTAGTTTTTGCGGGGCGGAGAACAGAACTTGAACATCATGGCGTTGGGCTGTCTTTCTTATCCGATGTGACAAGCCATGGATGTAAGGCAACACCACGCGTTTTTTCAATTTTTGCTGTGTTTTCTGCCTTTTCCTGTTGGCTCTGATTTCGGGCAACAAGTTTTCACAGATTTGCACCACCATGCTGTTCGGGTACCCACTGTTTCTTAAGCGGCTTACTTGCAAATCGATGCTCTCCCTCACAGCATGGTGGCATGATTTTTCAATTGCTTGACTGATGCAAGCCTTGGCGATGCCTCTTTTTATGATTTTAGAATGGCCAGAGTCATACCTAAGGATTTCTTTTTCTCCTCTAGTTTTGTAGCACCAGCAGATGTGGGAGCCTCTGATCCTAATGTTTATATCAAGGTACTGCAATCGGCCTTCGGTAGGAGTCTCGTACGTGAACTCTAAACCTTCATGCGCTTTTTTGAACATGCTGATGACGGTTTCTACGCTAAATGGATCGGTTTGGTTTTCTTTCATGCACACCAAATAATCGTCAACATATCTGAAACAGGTAGTTATGTTCGTTTCTCCAAACAAGGCGGCAAGTTTCCTGTCTCTGGTCGAAACATCCCAGATTATGTGCAACAGACCCTAAATAAGGGACCAAAATACGCAATTGAACCTCCAGTAACGGCAGTACAGTTCCTGGCCATGGTACGCTCAGTCGCGGAAAGAACCCCTGAGCCAGAAAAAGTGACTTGCATCCAAGAAGTTTTGACGGGAGCGTCAAAAAAGAGCCTAGTAGAAAAACCCAAACCTGCAGGAACAAGCAGAGTGACTAGGTACCTCAAGAAAGAAAATCTAAAACTGCTCCTCTCAGACAAAACAGGCGTGTTTGTCGTGATGAACGCTCCTGAATACGAAAAATCCGCCCAAGAAGCGATCCGTAAGAATTTCGCACTAAGCGACATTACGTACAAAGCAATTGCAAAACTGAAAAATGAAGCAGGCAAAACATGTGAAAGCATGGGCTTGACAAGATTGGCAAAGCGCGTGAAAGAGAGCAAAGAACTCACTCTGAAGCCATTTTTCACGGTAAAAACCCACAAAGAGGGAATTCCTTTTAGGACGATTATTGAAGATCGCGGAACATGGCAAAGATGCATCGCGGACTACCTTCAGGCTTGCTTGAACTCTTTACCCTTCGACGACCCGTTCTTGATCCGCAACTCTGACGAAGTTATTGCAACACTAAAGAGTAGCCCGCCGACGTCTTGTTTTTCAATCGACGTGAAGGACCTGTTCTACAGTGTCCCGAGGCAAGCGGTGGTACAAGCAGTAGAAGAAGCCATCGACACGTTGGGCTACACCAAATTTCAGGACGTGTGCAAGTGCAGTATTTCTAGTTTTGTGAACTTGTTAAAACTGTATCTACATGGTGCGTTTATCGAATATGGTGACAGTGTGTATGAGCAGAAGGATGGCATCGCTATTGGTTCTTGTATAGCCCCCGTGCTTTCCGACTTATTTTTGAGTGTGGGAGACAGGAAACTTGCCGCCTTGTTTGGAGAAACGAACATAACTACCTGTTTCAGATATGTTGACGATTATTTGGTGTGCATGAAAGAAAACCAAACCGATCCATTTAGCGTAGAAACCGTCATCAGCATGTTCAAAAAAGCGCATGAAGGTTTAGAGTTCACGTACGAGACTCCTACCGAAGGCCGATTGCAGTACCTTGATATAAACATTAGGATCAGAGGCTCCCACATCTGCTGGTGCTACAAAACTAGAGGAGAAAAAGAAATCCTTAGGTATGACTCTGGCCATTCTAAAATCATAAAAAGAGGCATCGCCAAGGCTTGCATCAGTCAAGCAATTGAAAAATCATGCCACCATGCTGTGAGGGAGAGCATCGATTTGCAAGTAAGCCGCTTAAGAAACAGTGGGTACCCGAACAGCATGGTGGTGCAAATCTGTGAAAACTTGTTGCCCGAAATCAGAGCCAACAGGAAAAGGCAGAAAACACAGCAAAAATTGAAAAAACGCGTGGTGTTGCCTTACATCCATGGCTTGTCACATCGGATAAGAAAGACAGCCCAACGCCATGATGTTCAAGTTCTGTTCTCCGCCCTGCAAAAACTAAAAGGCATGTGCAAGAGGGTGAACGCAGGATCCAAAGAGGCCAACCCTAGTGCTACGGTCTGTCAGACTAAGCACACGAAAAAGTACGTGGAATGCGCTACTTCAGTTGTTTACCAAATCCCACTAGATTGCGGGAAAGTATACATTGGGCAAACTGGACGTTGTCTAAATGATAGGCTACGGGAGCACAAATACACGTGTCAGCTTCTGACAGCACCTAGCAACTTGGCCGCACATTGCAAACAATGCAAATGCTCCCCGCTAATAGAAAGCACCACAGTCATTGGAACATCAAAAACAAAAACGGAGCGAGAAATATGGGAGGCGCTTGCGATAGCTAAAGAAAAAGAGATGTGCGTAAGCACTCCGTCCATCGCGCTTATCAAAGCTGAGCTCGAGTTTGCCAGGGCGAACGGGTGCATGTGAACAATGTATGACTGACCCGAACTATGATCACACGTCGTCACCTTGTCATATCTTATATGTAACCCTTCCCCCCCCCCCCCCCGCTCCATATCTCCTTGTATATAAGCGCGTTCTTTACCAGTATTAAACAGTTGGTAGTTTGCGCTACATCCGTCCACGTCCTGTCCTTCCTTAATATCGTGTTTGTAAAACTGAGCGCAATATAACCATGAACACATATATTCGCAGTCAATCATACATGCCGCACTGAACACGGGTGATAACTGTACTCGCCGCCAGACGGGGAAGCGTAGTCACGGAAGTTGGCCGACGCGGCACATGGCCATCTGGTTTCGATGTCATTGTTTGGCACCTGCGCTCGCCTTTCGAGAATTGCTTGAGAAAACGGCGATATTTTGACGACCACTTAGCCGGCTGTGACCGATGGATGATTTTGTGTGCAATCGTCATCGGGTCCCAATTACGGTGTTTGGAGAGTTCAAGCGAACTGGCCTACCTCTCCAGGAGACCAAGTTTCCTTAAGGCTGGCAGAGCAGTCGGCTACCAAGCACACATGTCGTCAATAAGCTGTGACTTCATGGCAACAAGCCCGGGCAGCTTGCGCGGCGGCTTTTTGCAGCAGATGTGTAGTCCGCGAGCTGGTGCGTAGACAAAAGGGAACGACACGGGCTATTTATGGTTACAAGTGCGAGATTGAGCCTGGCCTACAGTGCAGGAGGACATCAAGGCCAATACTCGGAGCTTAACGTAAGGGAGAGGGAGATGACAGGTGCCTTTGAGCAAACCTATCCCTTTGCGCATTGTATATTGTGTCACTGTATGTCCAATGCCGTGTCCGTCACGATAGTTTTTATGCTATTGTTTGCAACGGTGTGAATCCGCATGTGTTATTGCCTGGTCTGTGACTCTTTTGCGCAACTGAGGATTTAAAGAGCCGTGTTTTGGGGTGCTATAACCTAACACTATTCCAAACTTCTCTATTCCAATTCTGCAATCACCCCTCCGTGATTGGACAAGGACTTTGTTGGACCAGCCCCACTTCACCTGTCTGTCACGTGACGTCACGAAAACCGCGATAGCTCCCCATCTGATATGACGTGTGCACACGGATTATGCATGATTTGACCGAACAAAACATAGTTATTTCTGATTCGACGCCTATTCGCGATTAGCCCTCGGCTATTGGTCAAAAGTTCTCTGGCTGCACCCACTTCACCTGTCTTTCTCGCTACGTCACAAAACCGCGAATACTCCCCGCGTCAAAGTGACGTGTACATTAATATGCCGAATAAAACTGAATTTTCTTCTGAATAGTCGCAGGCTGCCCCGTTCTGAAAGAAATAAAAGATGGCTGCCGCCAATCGCTCAGGCTTTGGCTACTCGCACCAGCCGGAAAGCATGGGCTTATTTGCATATTATGAAACTTTTTGCGCCGCTGTTTAAGGTTTTCGAGTTCTTTCGGCACGTTTACGACCTCGTGCTTCCTACTCTTCTTTGCTGAGGATCCGTTTTACCGTCATTCTTAGGCTTCCCTTGCATGTCGCCGCGATTTTTGACCAGCCACCGCAAGCTAAGTCAGGGAAAGTGGACCAATCGCAGATGCCTGCACCACCCTCTTCTTCCGGTTATCGAATTTTAGTGCACTGGCTCGGCCCCGTCGAAGCCCTCTCCATTTGAGCGTGCTCTTCGCCTATTGTCAGCCAATTAGGTAAGACAAGCCGCACAGTGTAGGAAATGTTATTCGTTTTTCAAGCAAACAAAAGTGACCTCCTATGAGCGAGGAGAGCGTTGGATTGATCTGTCCAGACAATCTTGCGGGTCACCGCCAGATGCTTACGTCGGCGGTTACGCAAATTTGATGTCAGGAGATTGGAACAAAAACATATTGAAATAGTTTTACGTTATATGGCCCTTGGTTGTGTGAGGGAGTGCGGAGGTGCGAGCTTGGACCAAGACAGACCCCTTGGCGTTTGAATAAAGCGTCTCTTTCCCGGACAACGGCTCTCCCTAAGCGCTGCCACCGAGCACTCGATTCCGATCGGGGGGCCCCGACTTCGGACTTTCACCTTCCCTCCTTAACTAGTGTTGAAGCTAGCAGAGGATAAAGGGAAATAAAATTAACCGTCGGTGAATGCTTTTTTCCCTCCATTCGATGGAGCAGACGCATAGGAACTTGTGTAGTCGCCGTTTATTTCGTGGCGGCAAGAAACGTTCGTATATTCGATTCCTTGATTTAGCAGGAATAGACGGCAAAATATTTGCAATTTCTGGCGTGGGGCTCTTTCGATTATTGTAATGACACAGCGGGCATTGTTTAACTTGTGAGCGTAGTCTGACCACGTCTGGTAAGCTAAGCGCCGTCTACGAACACGTATACGTGTAGGTTCCGGTTTTCCAGAATATCGGTACTTTATGGGTCGATTTGGGCAGCGTATTGATCGCATGTCAGCATTAGTGGGCACGCCCGACAGTCTCATCTACGCACGCTGTAGCCTGTGCCTCTGAAAGCTGCAGAACGGCTCCATTTTTCACCTGTTCTTCAAATCGATTACACGGAGTTTTGGAGCACGGAAGTAGAGAAAAAGAATAATTTCTCCGTCACTCCTCCACTCAGCCGGCAACAACGCTTAGGAATGTGGTAGTCCGACGTTTTCAGTATGTGGATAGATGCATTCACTGTGAATTTTTTTTTATTTATTTCATGCGTTGGCAACCTTTGTGGTTAAGGGTGCATTTTAACTTAGTGAGATGGGAAAAGTTGGGAGTCCTTGTGGGCATGAGCCAACACGGGTTTGCTGGGAGAAAGCGTTATTTGGGCTGGTAAAATATAAAAAAATAATTTCCATCGATTACGTTCACTCCTTATCATTCACCGTATACGAGACAGACATGCAATGGTAACGAGTCAGGTATATACCAAGTGCCGCTCGGTTGATTGAAGAGGTATGACAAAAAATAAAGAGTAGGAGTATTACCTTATTCTGGCGTTGTTGCCCTTATTCACGCCACCGATCGAATATTGGTCCTGAAGAAGAAAGATACATAACAAGAACACCAAAGGGAACGTCTACGCTGGAGAATGTGAAAAAGATTTGGTATAAAACGAATGAAAGTGCACTAAAAACATTTATTTCTCCGGCGTCAAACTGATTTGTGGCCATAGAAGCCGGCTCTCACAGCGGTTACCACCATATTTATCTTTTTTTTATACCTACCACTGTTTTCCGTTGCGCATGGCGTTACCATAGGAAAATGTAAGGTAAGTCTGTGTTTTCGATCGGAGCCTTTTTGGTGGCAAAATCGGACGGTCTTTTTCGGGGTTTTTGTTTTTTCCTGCAATAAACGGAATTTATGAAAGCTTTTTGCCATGGTGCAATAAAAAATCGGCATTTCTGTGTCGGCATTGCTGGCGTAATTCACCTTTTAGTTTCCCCCACACTATAGAAAACCTGTCATTTAGCCTCCCCAATTGTTCGCGAAACGGAGATTTTGGGCATATTCGTGGCTACTACGCAATTTCGGGTTCGTACCACAAACATTCCCTGTGCAATGTTTTAGAATTTCTGCGTCTTCTACACAATGCAGTTTGTTCAACCTTCTACGCAGCACCTTAAGCACACCTGTTCAACATGCATTCACTGCATGTGAACATTCGGGCAAGTGTCTGATGCCAATATTTAGTGCTTGTTCGATGTTTTTGGGGCCAACTGCGCGGTCACTGTTCTCCAGAAACGTAGGCACAACAACAATCTGTACATGTTCCTATGCTACCGGCTGTACAAGCTCTCTTGAGCCCTAGACGTGCGCTTTAACAGTCTCATTATAGTCCGAAATGAAGGCAAAATTCGTGCGTCCGTAGGCTGACACATTCGTGACGCAGCTGAAGCCGGGCAAAGGTGATAAATTGCCTCTAACGGCTTCACCAATGAAGCCACTGAACGCCTGTCGTCGAATTATGGCACTCCTTTGCAGCGAAGCTGAACATTCCCTGTACTGCATTTGAGGGGACAAGCATAGCGAAATCTCACGGACCCAGGTAAATTGCATGCGCCACGTCTTAGGGAGTACAGTAAACAAACTTGGCCGGCAAAATAAACTCATGGTGCACAGCAGAGTCCACACTTTTTCCATGAAAGTTTCGCGCCCTTATAAATTTCGCGAAATTTTTCAATCGCGATGTTGGCGTAAACTCTCGAAGCGCAAAAGTAGACGGTTTTATACCCCAATATAGCAGTCTTGATTGCAAAAAAAAGAAAAGGGTCAGCGTAGCTGCAGGAACTCTTATCTTTTAATAACTTCACGACAAATATTTGTAATAGCAAACGAATTTATCCTGTAAATATCATATAATATCATCATCTTCAGCAGCAGCCTATTTTACTTCGACTGAAGAATGAAGGCCACTCCCTGCGATCTCCCATTACCCCTGTCAGCGCCAACTGATTACAACTAGCACCCGCAAATTTCCTAATTTCGTCGCACCGCCTAGTCTTGTGCCGTCCTCTACTGCATTTCCCTTTTCTTGGTGCCCATTCTGTCACCCTAATGGTCCGACGGTTATCTAATATGCGCGTTACATGACCTGCCCAGCGCCATTTTTATCTCTTAATTTCAATTAGAATATCGTCTATACCTGTTTGCTCTCTGATCCAAACCGCTCTCTTTCTGTCTCATAAAGTTATGCCTAGCATTCTTCGTTCCATCGCTCTTTGCACGGTCCTTAACTTGTTCTCAAGCTTCTTTGTCAATCTCCAAGTGTCTGCCCCACATTTCAGCACCGGTAAAATGCACTGATTGTACACTTTCCTTTTCAATGATAACGGTAAGCTTGCAGTCAGGAGCTCGCGATGTCTGCCGTATGCGATCCAACCCATTTTGATTCCTCTGTTAATTTCCTTCTCATGATCAGGGTTCCCTGTGATTATTTGATCTAGGTAAACGTACTCCTTCACAGACTCTAAAGGCTAACTGGCGATCTTGAACTGTTATTCCCTTGCCCGGGCAATCATCATTATCTTTGCCTTCTGCATATTAATCTTCAACCCCTCTCACACATTCCCTGTTAAAGTCCTCAATCATTTGTTGCAACTCATCTGCAGTGTTGCTGAATAGAACAATGTCATCGTCAAACCGAAGGTTGCTGAGGTATTCGCCGTCGATCCTTACTCCTATTAGTCTTCCCAGTTTAATAGCTTGAACACTTCTCCCAAGCACGCAGTGAATAGCATTGGAGAGATCTCTGACCCCTTTCTTTTTAGGTATCTTCCTAGTTTTCTTGTGTAGAATTAAGGTGGCTGTGAAATCTCTGTAGATATTTTCCAAGGTATTTAAGTAAGCGGTCTGTACTCCTTGATTACGCACTGCCTCTATGACAGCTAGTATCTCCACTGCATCGAATGCCTTTTCGTAATCTATGAAAGCGATATAGAGAGGCTGATTGTACTCTGCGGATTTCTCGATTACCTTATTGATGACACGGATATGATCCATTGTAGAGTATCCCTTCTTGAAACCTGCCTGCTCCCTTGGTTGACTAAAATCCAGTGTTGCCGTTATACTATTGGAGATTATATTGGTGAATATTTTATATAGTAGTGGGAGTTAGCTAATGGGCCTATAATTTTTCAATGCTTTAACGTCTCCCTCTTTGTAGATTAGTATAATGTTTGCATTCTTCCAGTTTTCTGGGACCCTTGCAGTGGATAGAAACTTTGTATAGAGAGCCGCCAGTTTTTCAAGCATTATGTCTCCTCCGTCTTTGATTAAATCGACTGTTATTCCATCTTCTCCTTCCGCCTTTCCCAGTTTCATGTCTTGCAAGGCCCTTCTGACCTCATTTCTAGTTATAGGAGGAGTTTCTGTCGCCTGTTCATTATTGTTTCGAATGGAGTTCTCCTAAGTCCTCGGTACTGTACATGGCAGTATAGAATTCTTCCGCTGCTTTTACTATACCTTCGAGATTACTGATGATATTACGCTGTTTATCTTTCAGTGGATACATCTTGGTTTGTCCTACGCCAAGTTTCCTTCTCGCTGATTTCAGGTTGCGTCCATTTTTTACGGCTTCTTCAGTCTTTCTCACGTTATAATTTTCAATATCACTTATTTTCGTCTTGTTGATCAGTTTTGACCGTTCCGTGAATTCTATCTTATCTCTTGAATTGGACACTTTCATTCTTTGTCGTTTCTTTATTAGGTTCTTTGTTAGTTGGGAGAGCTTGCCTACTGGTTGCCTTGGTACCTTGCCTCCCACTTCAATTTCTGCCTTGGAAGCCAGCCTTATTACGTTTCATGAATTACCTTTACGTCATTATCATCATCTCTCTGTTCTAACGCTGCATATTTGTTTGGAAGTGCTAGCCTAAATGTGCCTGTTTTTACCCTTACGGCCTCTAAGTTGACCTGTTTGTTCTTGACCAATTTTACTCTTTCTCTGTTCGAATTGAGGTCAATGCTAGCCCACACTAACCTATGATCACTGCACTTCACCGTACCTATTACATCTACATCCTGCACTATGCTGGGATCGGCAGAAAGTGTGCAATCAATTTCATTTCTTGTTTCACTATTAGGGCTTTTCGAGGTCCAGTTTCTGTTGCTACGCTTCTGAAAAAGGTGTTCATTATTCGAAGGTTATTCCTTTCTGCGGCTTCTACCAGCATCTCTCCTCTAGCGTTTCTAAACTCGATGCCATAGTTGCCAATTGCCTGTTCACCCGCCTGCTTTTCCCCTAATTTTTTATTGAAGTCAGCCATTACTACTGCATACCGAGTTTGCACTTTCCTCATCGCTAATTCAACATCTTCATAAAACTGGTCTACTTCCTCATCGTCGTGACTGGATGTTGGAGCGTGGGCTTGTACTACCTTTAATCTATACATCTTATTAAGTTTGATTACGACTACTGCTACCCTCTCATTAATGCTGTAGAATTCGTCCATGTTGCCCGCTATGTGTTTATGGATTAGGAATCCTACTCCGTATTGCTTCTTATCAGGTAGACATCTATAGCAGAGGACATGGCCGTTATTCAGCAATGTATGAGCCTCACCAGTTATTCTTATCTCACTAAGGCACATAATATCCCCAACAACGTCTGATAGTTCTTCAAAGAGTCCTGCTAAGCTAGCTTCACTTGACAGAGTTCGGCGGTGAAAGGCTGACAGGGTCAGTTTCCATTGGCCGCCTGTAATATTTGCAATATATATTACATATATTGTAATATAGGTGATGTAATACATGTACGCGTATTTGCCAGTGTGAGAATATGAGATGACACATCGGGAATAATCTTTTAGGGCTCGCACAACACAGGCAAAGCCAATTTATCAATTTCAGTGTGTGAAAAGACGGGCCAGTATAGAGAAAGCATCCTCCAAAGAACTATGTGCTCAGGAGGGCTGCAACCGGAGGTCCGAAGATGTGGGAAAATCGTGCATTGGGTTGGAGTAAGAATCGTGGGCTTCGGCGTGAGATACAGTAAGTTCTAGAACACACATTTATATTTACATTTTGTACAATAATGTGGAACGATGCAGATAAGACGTTCAAGTTCAAGCGTTATAGCTGCCGATTCTCGATCACAAAAGCGTCCGTCTCGCCTTTTAACTCCGCCGTCGTCCTGGTCCCATCAGCTTCCCCCAATCTGGTGTCAGAAGATGGGTGACATGATACTCAGCCAATTGGGAAGGTTTGTAGGTGTGTTCCTCGGAAGATAGCTTGGACCAAAACAAACGCACGTCACTGAGCACGAACGGGGAAAGAAGGAAACACACAACGACCCCGTCTCCGACACTGACGTGGCACTTTGGGCCCGTGGGTATCAAGAAGTGCGTTTGCGTCCGGTTCACTCCTTCTTAGTCGGCATCAGATTGGATGGAAAAGACAAAGGCACGTACGTCCTCGAAATGAGAGAAGAACACCAAGAGTTCGCTTGAAGGAATGTCCCCTTGTCAGTGGTCCAAATCCGTTTGGCGGCGTCCATCTGTTAGCCATGAATCACCGCAGTTGTGAGCGACCGGTTTCGCGAGGGAAACGCCCGATCACAACAGCGAATTAGTGTGCTGCCCCAGAGGTAAAACGGCACAAAACATCTAGTCATAAGTGTCGCACGGTGCTGGCAGTTTCGTCTTCATGTTTGGGTACAAGATCTGAGCGCAGTACCAGAATTACTGACTGGCGTAAAATTGCGACGAGTGTGTTGCTCTTCTCTACCCCTTAACTTTTCTGCCTCGGTGGTGGTGGTGGTGGTGGTGACAACTTTATTAACAATCCGGCAAATTCGTGGCCTGGGCCTAGGCCACCCCCGAGGAGGTCCGGAGATCCTGTCTCCTCGCCGCCTCACGGGCTTGCTGGATGGCCCATAGTTGATTTTCGAGGTTTGAGCTGCGCAACGCGGCCGTCCATCGCGCCGCAGCTTCATCTGGGGAAACTGCATTTTCTTTGCATATAATTTCACATTCCCAGAGAATGTGTCTGAGAAATGCGTGAGCCCTGCTGCATAATTTGCAGTTATCATCTGAGTAGATGTCCGGATATATCCTTCTGAGATGGACGGGGTTGGGGAAGGTCTTTGTTTGTAGCTGCCTCCAGTCTACCGCTTGGGCCCTGTCGAGTTTCGGGTTAGGGGGCGGATAAACCCGCCTTGATTTTTGATAAAATTTTGTAATATCACAGCATCTGGTCATTCTGTCCCTCTCACTCCATGCCTGCGTTGGATTTCCGACCCCAAGAGAGGATCCTTCTTCGCGGGCGCGGAACGTGAGACCTCGCGCTACGCGGTGGACCTCCTCGTTGAGGTTGGGTACGGGGGTGTCGGGGGACGTGTGAGCCGGGAACCATATAATGTGTCGTTCCTCCGTCTCCTCGGAGATGACATAGTTCGCGTTGGCTTTGAGTATAGCCTCAGCCTTCGGCGAAATTCTGCCTTGTGCATAGTTTCTGACCGCCGTCTGCGAGTCACTGAGTACGTATCTACAACTGGTAGGGTACTTTTTTTTTTCTTCTCGCGGCCTCTTAATGACCTCACAGTGCTTTTCCTCGTCTTCAGTATCAAGCGCACACGCAAGCGTTGTCGCAAATCCGTCACCCCGTCAAATTAGCGGCGCCTCCAGGTCATCAGCGACCACGACTGACAAATGACAAGGAGCACTTGAAGAAAAAGCTTGGTAAATTAAACACCTATACTCCTTCTCACAAGTCGTTTGCAGCTCTGTCGAAGGTACGAGGCGCACAGATGTAATAACCGTGCGCAGCTGAATTCAGTTCTGGGCGCAACTGTCTGATTATTAGCTGGATTAGGGTTTTTTATCTTTGCTTGTTACATGATAGGGTACAGCGATAGGTGACACGTTATGACTTTTGCGCATGCACTGTCGCCACTGCTGTGCGCTGTCCCTGCACTGCGTGCTAAAGTGCAGTCACTGCAGTGCACTGTCACCACTGCTAACATGTCGACAGTGCAGTGAACTTTTGCGCATGCGCTGTCGTCTGCTCACCATCACACTGATGTGTGGTGGTGAGCAGACGACCCGGCGCGGATGAGCACATTTTTGACAAGCATTCGGCCATCGATTGGCTAAATAGCCCTGCAGCTTCCACAGTGCTGCAAACTACTTGTGAGATGAAGAATAGGCATTGAATTCTGTTTCGTTGAATTCTGTTGATCGTGTATTTCTCATCACCGAATTTTTAAGGAATCCAAAATTTACGGTATATAGAATATATCCGCCAATCTCACGTATCAGAGTGCAGACGCAGAAAATCCACCCTGCAGTGCTACCTCGGTCCCACCTCCACCTCCACATTCAATTTTCTCTTTATAGTGCAGGGTGAATGACAGAACGGATAAGCAGCTCTCTCTTGTGTGGTTTCCTTCGTCCATTCATTAAGTTGTTGAGAGAGAGAGCTCTTTATTTAAAAGCAGAGAAGTTTGCCGGCGTAGAAATATTATCCTAGATGCTACTCAGTAAGGGAAGGGGAGAAGGGAGAAAAAGCACCTAGGAGAAGGAGACCAGAATAAAATGAAAAAAAAAAAACCAACAACAAAGAAACATCCCTTCATATCTTCATTTTGCTTTTGAGTCCTACTTGTTCGAATACATGAGCCGTCTTCACTGCTGGCTTGTTATGGGATGTAGTAGACCACATAAGATTTAGATTTTTTTAGAGAAAACTAAGTGATCGAAGATAATCAAATGAGAAGTCGGGTGATAGCGCTGCGTTGTTGGAGTTTGCCAGGGAATTAATATACGCCTTAGTGCCACAGCACCTTGAGAGTTTGTAGCCATATTTTTTTTGTGCATGCCCTTTTCATCCCTGTACGCTCTACATTCTACTAGAATTTCTCCAATTGTCTCCACAGAGCCACAGTTGTAGCTACAGGGGCCTGAAGTTTGACCAAGGCGGTAGAAAAGGCTGTTTGTGTACGCCACGTTAAGTCGTAGCCTGTGGTAGAGTGTGTATAATTCTTGGCACTGCAATCTTGAAAACCTTGATTGAAGTTCCGGGTCAATACAGTACACAGATTTCTAGTGTCCAAAGACAGGCGCAGCAGAGTTTTCTCGCTGTTAAGGAACATAGCGCTTTGACAACGCTGATACCTTAGTTTTTGTGAAAAATACATTTTGTGAATTTTTGTGGTGATCGCCTTTCTGCTGTTTCATTGCCTGGTATGCCGTGTGGGATGGAATCCATTGAAAGATTATGAAATGACCATCTTTACATGCTAAGTGGTGCGAGTATGTATAGCCGTTGATGGCTAGGTGATAGTTCGAGTTGGTTTTTACATTTTGAGGCTTGGTAATGCTGCCCTTCGGGTCCTTAAAGATGGTCCAATGTTACAGAAGGTGTGGTAACAGATAACTCGTCGCTTCTTTGTTTACATAAAGCTCGGGTAACGTCCATGACCTCGTTCTATCACAGCGATGAGATAACATTTTTCCTGTGGAGGGCACAAACAAGCCAGAAGATGAACTTGAAGTAATGATGAGCCATCAATGAAGACATATGTCGTATTCGAGTATTCCACCCTCATGTTATCCAATGCTCTTAGTAAAATAGCTGCTTGGGGCTTCATCGGAATCTATATCACTGATAAACTGATGTTTTGAAATCAGTCACCCGTCCATAGGGAGCCAGGCGTACCTTTGCATTGACGCGACAGAACGTATGTTTGCGCATGCCTTCGTGATGCTGGCCACTCATTAACAGTTGCTTGGAGGTGTTTTCCCTTGGCGTCACGGAACGCCTCAGGCAGTTCTTGCGCATCATGTAGACCTATAAACTATGGCACCACTTAGACTAACGATGCCGCAAAACCAGAGAAGAACAAACAGAAGCATGTTGCATGTGCTTGTCTCGTCTTTTCTTGCCGTAATTCCGGACTAATCCTCTGTAGCAGCGTATCCATGTGGTCCTAACAGCAAACTTCGCTTTTTTTTCTATCTAGCCGTTAACGAGGCCATCCTGGATACTCACGTTGAGGCCAACAAAACACCAATAATATATATACACATATATATATATATATATATATATATATATATATATATAACTTCCACTAAAACGGTCAGAGGCAGCCAGTCGGTGACCGATCCGCTTCATTACGGCAGAAAGACAGTGCTTCGAGTGAGCAGAAACTCTG
The DNA here is from genome assembly GCF_023375885.2 of Dermacentor andersoni. Lineage (NCBI taxonomy): Eukaryota > Metazoa > Arthropoda > Arachnida > Ixodida > Ixodidae > Dermacentor > Dermacentor andersoni. The sequence continues at coordinate 334,086,162 of NC_092814.1, forward strand.
ACCAATTAAGAGCGCTGGTTCCCGAAATGGCATGTTTTGAGTAAGAAATATGCGTCTTGTCTATCCTTGGAGAATAATGCATTGTTATACCCATCCCAATATTTTCGTTAATGCTCTAGGTTGCATCGAATAAGCAATGAAAGACAGCTGTGCAGGAATAAAAAAGAAACGTGTAAAAAGCTAATGCTTCTGACGGTGACGTACGAAAAGCAAAGAGGAATAATAGCTCTCATAAGAAGAAACATTCTGACAGAGGACAGAGGAAACGCATTGCCCTGGCTATTTGAATGCAGCACTGCTTGCTATTGAAATAAATTATTCAACCGCAATCTCTAAGTTGTCATGTTTTCAAACCATATTTTTCTTGCTGGATCTATTCTGCCATAATCAGGATAGCAAGACTCTTGTCTGGTCTGACCTATAGCGTGGACGTCAGTGCAGAAACTTCGCTGCCAATGAAATTCATATTATTGAAATCTCTTAGCATACCCCTCATGTGGTGGATAAAGATACCGGGTACAACGTAAGTTAGCGCACTGAAGTTGACAGACCCACCAATCTTTGAGTTCACAACGTGCTTTCAGGGACTTTAAATGGTGAGCGATGTATTCATATTTGTACTGGACCATCCGTTGTTATGTGAAATCATAATATTGGATTAGATTGAAGTTTGACATAGCTTCAAAATATGTTGTATCTGCTGAGGGAAAAAGATGACGTGGTATGAAGGGTAACACAGGTGTCTATAATGCTGCTTCTGAGTATAAGAATATGAATGAAAACTTCCAGACGTCTTCATGTGCAACTCACGGTTGTACCAGCAAGTACATCAACATGACAAGGATTTTTGTTCACCCTCGGTACTTTGGTAACCGATTGTACAAATTACCGTGCTAACTAGTAGCCTTGGTATCAATCGATATGCAACCCCATATACCCGTGATATTGCTGTAACTGGGTTCTGCCGGAAATCAAAATCAAGTGTGGTCGCTGACAATGTGGGTAGAGATTAACTTCTTTTAAATGCTCCTTGTACTATGTGTGTGCTCTATTCTTCAGTTAATGTGCTAAATCGTACCCGCAAAAGCAAAAAAAAAAAAAAAGCAGGAAAGCTTCCGACCCGTGTAACAATACCAGCGGCTATGTTTACGCCGCGATTCCCCATGCGTAATGGCGCCTGATTTCATCTGAAATGCTGGAACTTCTAATAAAAGCTAGCATCTTAAAGCTGCACTGTGAGGCAAATTGGGGCGACATAACAGAGGGCTCAGAACTGAGTTTGGAGTCCTGGTATGCCTCAGTCTACGCGCCTACAGCAGCGCTTTTGCTTTTCTCCTTGATTGGCCTAGGATTGCTGCGGCTGTGTTAAGTATCGCGGCCTCGTTTTCGGCAGCACAAAGTTAGAGGCACTGCGTTATCGCGGCGGAACAAATCCTTTCATAAACTTCTGAGTTTCACTGGAACTTACCGGCCAAGGTTTATTTCCAAGGCTCGAAATAACTTGCTGTCGTTCACAATACAAGTATTTACAACTGCATAAAAGGTGAAAAAAAAATGAATGCGATTTCTAGCAACTTGTTTCTGGGACGCATTTGCTCCTTCCATAATGTTAACTGCATAATGTTACTGCATAAAGTTATGCAGTATGCGTTTCATATCGCCAAACTCACAATGCTTAAGCAGAGAAACGTCCGGGCCCGAATTCACATAGCTTTTTGTTCGTAAGTGCTCTTTGGCTTTCGATGGACGCCTATGGTAAGTGATGTCCCACATAGTAGTCGGCTAAAATCTTTTTCGAAGAGCATTTCCGGCGTAATAGGTTATTATGCATACGTGCTCTAGGAACCAAATTCGCAAAGCTTCCTGTTCGTGTCCTGGGAACCAAATGCGCAAAGATTTTTATTCCCAAGAGGTGTTTTCCGTTGACAGCTGGTCTTCGCTAATAATATGCTCTGCATTACGATTGGCTATCATCTGCGCTTGCGATTCTTGTGTAACTACTTTTTTTTTATAATGCGGCCCCTTGTCAAGGCTCTATAAAAAGGTGTCTTTGTTCAGGAGTCTCTCGCGAAAACTGCACGGAGACGAGAGAACGAATCTATACCAATATTCTTCCTCCTCGCGCTTCATCAGTCACCAGAGCGGTGTACCGCGTATACGGTATCACCAGGATGGGGCGATAGTGAGGGGTGAATTATAAAATAATGAATCAAATCGAGCGAAATGATTTGTTACATTATGACAGACTTCATGTTACGCTTACGCCTTAGCCGTATTCTTCCGTTCAGGAAATTATGCCTGAGGAGGGAACCCAGAAAAAAATGTTTAAGCGCTCATCAAAAGTACTGATACACGTCTTAAAAGGCCGAGGGAAAACACAGGCATAGCCTTTTTTGTAACTCAATACCATATACAGCCAACAGGCAATAAAGCCAAGGAACGCCTAGGGGTCATTAGCTTTAGATGAAATCAAAATGTAGAAAATCCTGAAGAAAAGGGAAAGTAAAAGTGTAGGAAAAGATAACTTCTCGCCGGTGGGATGCGAGCCCACAGCCTTCGCATTACGCGTGCTTTGCGCTACCGATTGCGCTACGGCAACGGCCATCAATCCGCTCACTATCCTGGGCATTCATGCGGCCTAGATCTATCTAATTACCCCTATGCTTCCGTTCGCTTCATTGCCAGTCGGCTTCATATGGTCGGGATCGACGTTTACTGACATATCTGCCGCAGCAAGCTGCGCAACCAAGCTGCAATCGTCGTTTGCACTGAACTGCCAACGCCGACACGCATTGAAAGAACGAAATAAAGCGCGCGTCGTCCTGCACACCGATGCTTAGCGTGCACGCCATCTGTATTGTACCAAACGGAAACTAGAATGCACTAACCAAAACGGCTATGTTCGAAAGCTCATCTGACATAAGCAAGTGATGAAAGAACCACGGCATATACTTATCCGCAGGTTGTCTTGCGGTTGTTGGTCCATGTTTCCTTGTAAGCTAATCTGGGTTCCTAGTATGCAAGGACTCTTTTCTAACCATTCGATTAGTTTCTTATCTTACTGACATTACTGCATTGCAACGAGTGACGTCCTTTGATAATGTAGGCACGACGTCTTTCCTGTTAATGACTAATGGCAAGACAAATAAAGAAATATCTGATGCGACCTCAGGTGACCTGACTGGTGAACGGGTGGAAAAATAAGAAGAGCGCCCGAAAGAAATGCGGGTGATACACTTCTTGCTTAATAATGACTTTGGGACACTCGCCTGTACGCTACTAACAACCACTATGTATATTGACTGAACAATGAACTGAAACTGAAACTGAATTTCCACTATATGCTTCGATGTTTCCTATTCCTCAGTGATATACATGGCAGCTTCTCTCGAAAGCCCATCTTCAGGCAACAATCTTATTTAGATACGAATATTGAAAATGGGGTCATATGAGATTCAATTTAGTTGGTTTACAGGTTCCATCAGAGTTGCTAAGGCGGCTTAGTGCTCTTGTCTTAAGCCATTATTTTTTGCCTTCTTCTGTTTGCGGAATGCGCTTACCAAGGGATGATTATTCTCACTATATCGTATACGAAAGAAAACTATTTCCTTGCACTTGCTTCTGTTGTCTTTTCTCATCAACACGTACATTTCATAATAACAAACTCCGACTACGAAGCGAAACAAACATCTGCATCAAGGAAACTAGGTGACTGAAAAGCATTTTTCATTATTTAACAAGAGTCATATTCACCTCGACGTTTGCTCTTTTTCGGCAGGGTCTGAAATGCAGTTTGCACGCACTACATAGGCAACTTATGATTATATTCAAGACAGCAAAGGCAGAAATAATAATCGGACACCATTGGTTTGTCTTGAAACGCACCGAGTAGCAATAAAAAATTGATTCGAAGAACTTTCATTTGCAGCATTCGCTGATTAATTCTTGCGTAAAGATAATAAAAAATTGAACGTGATAATAATCCAAAAAGAAACACAACGGGAAATCCTGCGTGTAGTAACTTCGTAATCATAACAAGCGCATTTTTCAGAACACACACACACACACACACACACACACACACACACATATATATATATATATATATATATATATATATATATATATATATATATATATATATATATATATATATATATATATTTGTGTGTATATATCATTATGTGAAACGCGGAATTGTGTTCAGGGTATCTTTTACCATTTCTTTGCCAATCGTAGCGATGTTAAACGCATCCTACAGAAGCTCGGCGCATCTTATTTCTCAGTGAGGCAAGCATTTCGCTTCCATACTCGCATTTTAAAGTGGAACAGCTCGATTTCGTTGTCGACAACGGAAGAAGAGGGGCAGCTCAGCGGTCTTGCCCATACCATCACACTAAGAAGGTGGAAGACGCCGGAGTTTGCTAACGGACGCCTACGAGCTTGCCATGGACTCTTATATGAAGCCACACTTTTTAGCCGGTTTTACTCGAGAGGGAGCAATATTACTACGTCGCCGGTGACTAGGAGTCTTTTTAAAGAATGCCCACTCATTCCTGATTGGGAACATATGTGGCATGAATTAAACCATTAAACACCTCTTGTGTGACTGGCCAACGAACAAAGATCAGAGGCTTGCCTTACGAATAGCTTTAGGGAACTTAGATTACAGGACTTTTCGAGAAAAAAACGGCCTCGCGCGTCTGCAATATCCAATGTCACAATACAGCTGCTGCACTTCTCGCGATGCACAACCCTGCATGACCTATTGTGATGAACTGAAGAATGCATTGATTGTGGTGTACCCGTACAAAGCATGGATTTTTCTCCTTCTTCTTCTGTTTCACTACCCTTCCCTCTTTCCCAACACAGCATGGCTAATCGGGCTCAGCCTGGTTAACCTCCCGACCTTTCCCCTTATGAATTCTCTCTCTCTCCCTCTAAACCACCGCTTTCAACGTCGTGCAACTCGTGAATGGAGGTGGGGTAGCTCTATAAATAAAACTACGGATATGTGAATGAACTTGCTAAGCGTTTGAGCATTAGGGTCGGTCGGCACGTGACACACACACACACACACACACACACACACACACACACACACACACACACACACACACACACACACATATATATATATATATATATATATATATATATATATATATTGCCATGCAGCCTGCGTTCAAACTTCACCCAGATTGCTGTGGGTGCCGCTATAGCGTTGCAACGAAGGAAAACACCAACAGCGTCCATCACGACACGCGGAGTGCGCCTGCCTGCTAGCCCAGCGTAAGCACGCGCTCCCACCAAGGAGCTGCCCCACCAATAGGACACGGCCCCTGGTGGCTTGATGAAGCGATGCTGCAAGCGGCCTGGCGCGAGGCAGGGGAGTTCTTGAAGCTGCGCAGGGGACGGAGTGACATTGAGTTCTGGCCGTAAATTCGCCCCTAATAAATAGTTCATCTTACAGCAAAGCTGTATATGGCTAGCCGATTCGTCCGTGCGATGGTCAGTCAGTCGCGTGTACGCCGAAAACTCCTCCAGCGTCGGGATTGACCCAGTGACAAATACCGGCGCCGCACGTTTCAGCTTCGCTGGTTAACAATCTGTACGGAGTGCTTGGGCGGTAATTTTTTGTTCGTAAGTGCTCTTTCGCATTGGGGGCGGATGCCTGCCGCAAGTGATGTCCCACATTGTGATCAATTAAAATCTTCTTTGAAGAGCATTTCCGGCGGTATTGATTTTTCTAAGCTGATCATGACTGAAGTCGCGACCGTATATATTTTTATATCCATCATCATCAGCCTGGTTACGCCCACTGGAGGGCAAAGGCCTGTCCCATACTTCTCCAACTACCGCGGTCATGTACTAATTGAGACCATGTTGTGCCTGTAAACTTCTTAATCTCATCCGCCCACCTAACTTTCTGCCGCCCTCTGCCACACTTCCCTTCCCTTGGAATCCAGTCCGTAACCCTTAATGACCATCGGTTATCTTCCCTCCTCATTACATGTCCTGCCCATGGCCATTTCTTTTTTTCTATTTCAACTAAAATATCATTAACTCGCGTTTGTTCCCTCACCCAATCTGCTCTTTTCTTATCCCTTAACGTTACACCTATCATTCTTCTTTCCATAGCTCGTTGCGTCGTTCTCAATTTCAGCAGAACCCTTTTCGTAAGCCTCCAGGTTTCTGCCCTGTACGTGAGTACTGGTAAGACAAAGCTGTTATATACTTTTCTCTTGAGGGATAATGGCAACCTGCTGTTCATGATCTGAGAATGCCTGCCAAACACATCCCAGCCCATTCTTATTCTTCTGCTTACTTCAGTCAGTATATATATATATATATATATATATATATATATATATATATATATGCATATATATATAAGCACTATGTTGTGCACGCAAGCGCCAGTAGCTGGAAAATTAGCGAACATTTTTAATTACGGTCCGACAGATAAATAAACTTTTATAGAACTTGTACCGTCTTCTAGCGGCACATTAAGTGTACCAGCGGGCAAGATCAGCTTTGCGTATGTGCAATTGTTGATTTGTCATGCACCTTTGTGTGAACTGATCTCGATTGCTTTTGGCAATTTTTCATTCATGTCGTATTGAGCGAGTCACGGGAGTAGCGTATTTTCATGAAACTGAAAGTCTTTTACAGAAACATTTGAGATGCTACAAACACCTTGCGAGACTTCAGCTTTAAGGAAGTCTGCAACGGCAGAAGTGATGGATACGTTTTAAAGGCTGTAATTTCGTTGATGATGATGACCATTCGGGCATACGATCGACTACAAACATTGATTTCACTGTGGAGAAATTTAATGAAATTGCTTGTTCCAGTCATTAGCTAACTGTTTGAGAAGTAGCTGGAGAGGTTGGCATTTCGAAAAACAATCTGTCACGAGATTCTCACCAACGCGTTGGGAATGCACCGCGTCGTAGCCAAAATATGTGGCGCATGCAGATAGAAAAAAATCAGACAAGGCTGAAGGGAGAGAAGAGCTTCTATGACGGGGGCTACGGTAGACAAAAAAAATCATGAAAAACAGCATGACTCTGGACGAGACATTGGCATATTGTTATGATGTGGAGACAATTCATCTATCATCACAGTTGACGGGAGAATTCTCAACTTGACGCAAGAAGGTGTGACAAGTTCGGTCCAATGTGAAGGTCTTGCTCGCGTCCTTTTTTTTTTATTCCCAAGATGTAATTCAGCACGAATTTCTGCTACAAATAAAGATGGCCAATAATAAATACTATCTCAAAGTTTTGACACGACTTCATGAAGCAGTCGGGACGAAAAGACCGAATGCTTGAGAATAATAACGCTGTACGCTCTAATATGATGAGACACCCGTCCACACATCTCTGTTTATTAGAAAGTTTTTGGCAAAGAACTCGAAGCCAAGTTCCTTCGCCCACCTCCGTATTTACCCGGCCCACCAAACGTTGCTTATTCCCTAAACTAAAACTCGCTCTCAAAGATAGGTGTTTTGAATTCATTCATCGCCATTAAGGAAAATGTGCAAGCCGAGCAGCGAGCCTCCCGAAAGAAGCGTTCCAGGAAGTGTTTATTTCATGGCGGAAACGCTGGATTAAGTGCATCGACTCAAAATGGAACTACTTCAAAGGCGAAAAAGCTCAATATTCGGTAGGCAAATAGAAGCAATTTGTTTTTACAGACTTCGCAAACTTTCAGGACAAGCCTCGTATTTTGTCGGGTGCTTTGTAAATGAATATTTCGAAACTCGCGTCATCCTGAGTAATCGTCCCTAGTGGATACGGATCGCGAGCTCGCCGACTTTGATTCGCAGACTGTAGTATGTGGTGCAAGATATTCATCAAACAGTAACCTTATTAACGAAACTTTCATCATCACTCGATTATGCATTTCGACGTCAGCCTGCTCGAGTAATTCGAGGAATATAATTGTGCTATTTGTCACATGGAATTTTTAAAAGATTCCGTTCAGTAAAAAAAAGAAGAAGAAAGCACACCTGGTGGCAAAAAAAGAGAATGTACATACTTTGCCAACACCTACCTTTGCCAGTTTATGCACAGGAGCGCGTAAAATGCGCGGACCCTGCCCAGGGCTTCCCCTCCGTCCCCTCCCTCGCACTCGCACTCACACGCACTCACACGCACTCACGCACGCACGCGTGCGTGCGTGCGCTACTATAACAAATTTAACTAAATATTCCAACAGTTCCTGATGTTACGTTTGTGTGTACGTATGCTTCTGAATTTTTGGTTTTGAGTAGAAAACTACACAGAGCGACCAGCGGTAAAACATTTGTCGTAGTGGTTATAACTGAGAGACACCGTTTTTGGGTGTTTTTTTTTTTCCTGAAGGTTTCAAGCTCCAATAATTTAATGTAAGCAACCATTGCTGCTGCAATTCGGTTGTACGAGGAAAGGAAGTAACGGCGCTCGCACTCCTGAGTCTAGTGCATTCTGAGTATTCTCTGAGCAGTGCATTGATGCAGGGCGGCGGGCTGAGCAGCGTTCATGAATTACACAGAACGTCTTAAAACATCGTTGCCGCGCTGCTGTGTGAGACCGCGGAGAAAGAAGAATAAACGACTCAGTCAATAAGCATTTTAACGTGAATCATTATAGAGATCCATCAGCAACTTTGCTCGTATGGTAGTCCGTATAGCACGATTTAACTGACGCATAAACTGGTGTCTACGAGCGCACCTCATCTCTGTATTATACAGAAATAATTCGTGCCATAGAATGTTTACGCATAATGTTGCCTCGTAACTGTCTCTAAACCATGCATGCATCTTGAGGGAAAGGGGGAATGTAAGTTGGTGTTCCATGACAAGTACGAGGCATATGAACAATGCTAGAACTCCCTACTGACTCGCGTATCGCAGCACACGGGCTTGTTTCTAACAGTGGAAGAAAGAACACGACTCATGTATAGAAAACTTCTCAAAAACAAAAATATTGCCTTGTAGGCTGGCATTCAGGCATCCGACACTCGTAGCAGAAATCGGCGCGGAAGCGTCCGCATCTCTTCAGCGACGGCCAACAAACGATAGGCGCGTTAAGGAAGTCATGTGACTGCTGTCACACAATCAAAGACAATGTATAGTGTCGTTAAAAAAAAAAAAAGCTAAGCAGATCGCAAGGGTTATGGGAATTTATGCTATTCGAAGCAGTTTGCAGGTAGCTGCATACGTAGCATCCCTTGAGAATACGGAGAGCGTTACCGGGTGGACCAACGTATTTGCGTAAGGCGAGCAGGTGGGTGTCTAACGTGAGCGTGGCTGTGTGATGAGAGCAGCACGACGACGGTTACGACGATCTTGTGACGGCGACGGCATTTCTTCGGCAGCCGTTCGATGCGAGCTTACGACGGGCCAATTGTTGCGGGTTCTACATAGGTACTGTACTGGACAAGCGTAAGCCAGTGGAACACCAGTTGTGACGTCCTCACTGACTACCTGTTATACGGGGTGATGATTTTTAAAGACTTGCGCAATTGTTAAAAAGTAGCCTGTGCCAGATATCATAGTTAATGTCATTGAGCTGGATTATTCAAAGAGGCGGACATTATGATCACGAAAAATCGAGAGGCGCATTCAGCAAATTAACTAAAATTCCCTGGTTCCATTCTTGATTCATTACTTTGTGGCACAAATCATAAATTACGAATTGTAGGCGGCGAACTTGCCAGACGTATCCACTTGAAATGAATTCCCAGGATTACACCAGTTTCAAGTCTATTTCCCAAAGTGTGGGACGAAATACATGAGTGTTCCAGGTACTTTTGTGCTTTAATGCGTAAATTAACGTTTTGTTAAAGAAGTAAGTGGAACAATGCATTTTTACGGTGAGTTTGATAACCCCTATCTGATAATGCATAACTAGTGTCATGCTCAAATTTTATTCTAAGTGGATACGATGTGCAAACGCACTGGCTACAATTCTTAAATGGTAATATGTGCCTAATGTAATTAATTAGGAAGTTCATTATCAAATTTTCTTAATTAGTTGAATATGCGTTTCGATTTCTGATGTGTGTGTAATGTTCGCCTCTCAGTATAATCCAGCTAGTGGACCATAATTATTTTATCTACAATGGGCGATTTTTAAAAATTTCATAAACTTTAAAAACGATCACCCCGTGCAATCGTACACATATAATCGTCCATGCCCTGTGGTCTGCGTTAAAACAACGATGACACTGGCATATTCGGCGATAAAACGTTAAAACCTGGGCCTATTACGAACGTATAACATTGCACTTTCTGCATAGCGTTAGCTGCTACGAGGAAAGTACTGGGGAATGTGGGCCGATCCCGAAGACGGGCGCACAGTCGACCACAAAGTCCCAGAGTGCGAGATGACACGGGGAAAGAGCACGAGAAATCCCCCGCAAGCTAGTGGGCTATAGTCCGCTTTGGTACGAGATGAATGTGCGTGCACGCATGGCCTAGTGGTTAGAGTATTTGGCTGCTCTGTTCGAAGGCAGAGGTTCGAATTCTCTGTCCGTCCCAGATTTCTTTTTACTACGCATACCGTACAAGCGAAGCGAAGCCGAAAATACCTATCTACTTTCTGCAAAGTGTCCGGAATGATGCAAATGATTCTTCGCATGAATAGGGCTCAACTACGGATATTTAAGTATTGCTTATCCTACTAATTTCTATTACCTCCACAATATTGCGCGCAATAGTGAGCGTTTGCTACCCTAATACGTTATACGGGTAAATAAAAAAAAATTAGAGACATTTTGTTACAACACATTTCTTTCCATACGAAAAGAACTACACATACCACTTTTTAGCATGCGCCCGTTGGGCGGCAATTAATGTACTTTGGGCATCGTGCCATCGACTTATGTATCCTTCTAGCAAAAAAGCGACGAGGTCTAAGGGGTTGCTTTAACTCCAAGATAACGTCAAGCCTCATACAGCAAGGGCAACAGTGGACACTGTACACGAGCTTGGGATCAGGTTGCTAACACATCCTCCGTATAGCCCGGATCAGCGCTACGTGATCCAATGCCTGCAGGCATGTGTGTGACATCAGAAGGATGACTGCGACGAAGATAGTATGACAGTGCCAGTGATGACACGAGGACTAGTTTTTTTTTTTTTTGCACTCCGTCGAAGAAACGCTCCAGTCTTTTGCGTTACTACCTGGGCCGACCCAGAAGGCAGTACAATGCCTCAAGTACTAGTTGTAGTAGCGTATAGGCACTGTAGCTGCTACGACGAGAGATATTGGCATGCGCCGATCGATCTGGAGGACGCTGCACCCTAGCACAACGTCTCAAAATAGAGAGACGATTGGGAGAAACTGGCAGGGTTCCGCTATTAAAAAAACTGCTTGCAGCTTTGGCTAACATTTCTTTTCCGCACCGCGCTTACTAATGGCATCAAACACATATCGTGCACCAAGTATTCACACGCCCTTACTTTCCTCGTATGTTTCATATGAACTTTTTCTTTACTACCAATTACTGCGATTCTGGCTGTAGTAAAGTGTTATCTTCTTCATGTTATTAACACCACTTTAGGTCTAGTTCGCCTTGTTATTGTGTGCATTAATATTGACACCTATTTGAGGCCCTCACCTCTGTAATTCTTCCTGTGCGCCCGAAGGGCAAAGTTAAATAAGTAAGCAAAAAAATAAATCAATAAACTTTTTGCTGTGACCCCCCATGAAGGATAGTGGTAAGGTTGTGTAGTTTACGCGTGCTCCATTGCTGCGTTTGTGGCCTAAGGGAAACTGGCGCGCATGCATCTGCTTCCCCTTTCTGGCAAAATTTTTACTGTGCTACGTCACGCGCGCGCCATTCGTCCGAAACAGCTCGCTAGCGTTGGTACAGAAAAAGTATATGTATGCATGAAGCTGCCACTTCATAAGTAGAGTAAATCGCACTCTTCTGCTAGGAGATCTACGTTCTACGACCCCCCCCCCTCCCACCATATAACGCGTAATGCGTTCTCTATTGAAGCGGACTGAGAAAATGCAACATAGGAACCTACCTGCCGTAAAGTATGACGAAAAAAAAAAAAGATTCGTGTAATAATTTTATTTCCGTTTTCCATCAGTGATATATACAGTCAAACATCGATTTAACGAAATTCGCGATGCAACGAACTATGTTTATTTTACGATATTAGTGGAATTGAAACCCGTGTATTCATTTTTCGCGATTTATCGAAGTAACTTTACGACAGTTTCGATATAACAACGTTTTCTGCCATATCAGCCTCTATGTATAGTAAATCTAGCAAAAGCTATGTCGGCTGAGGAAGATGTTAATTCAAGCGTCCTTCTGCATTAAAAGTTTGAACGACAAAACCGCTATCAAAGCACGCGCCGGGACGCAGTAGGCAGGAAACACCGCTGCGTCATTTGTCGCGTTGGTAAAATACTCGGAGAAACACGAGAGCTCGCGTTTCCTTCTGCGCAAATGGCATGGGAAGGGAGCCAACGTGCGGTAACGGGATCGAGCACACGCTAGAGGCGGGGGGGGGGGGGGGGGTCGCAGGAACGCGAGCCTATCTGACTTCTCTTCGCCCGCGTCCGTGCGCGGGCCACGCGCCGTATCGATCTTGGAAGTAATCTCTCCGCGGCAAGCCGAAGTGGATGGTGCTTTCACGCGCATTTTGCTGTTCCCGCGCATCTGTAGTATTCGCGGTCACTAACGCATCCCGTGCTCTTGCACAAGATGTTCCCAACGGAGCATGCCACTTCATGCCCGTTTTGCAGACGATCAAAAGGCACTCTCTAGCACACATCCTTGCAGAGTGCACTAACCTCAACCCCCCCCCATGCCTCCCCCCCCCCCCCCCCCCCCCCCCCCGTCGAGCGATGGGAGACCTTGTTGTCCAGCCCCGACCTACCGACCAAGCTCACGCTGGCGGCTAGGGGCCAGGAACTGCTGGACGCATATGGAACATGAGAAGAACGTTCCACCCCATCTGGTGCCAGCGCGCGCCAACCATTACTAAGGGCTCAGTATAAAAGTTGATTCTCTCTCTCTCTCTCGCAGTCGCGTAATCTCAAGTTTGCGAGACACAGTACGAAGCGCTCGCTCGCGTTGTGACTGCGAGTTCGTCGTCATCGATTCAGATCTGTTATACGGTTTACCTGAGCGCGCGCGCACGACACCGATAAAACTGCGAGCATTGCGTCGTGTAGTCTCTTTGCTATCGCCACCAACGCTCCACCTTTCTGGCGAAACTGACTTGTCTTTTTTTGGCTCAGGAACAATAGCCCTATCTTTTTACACTTTTGTTTTTAATTTGTGGGCACCGGCTGCACGCTCTAAGCGCGGTCAACTATGTTGTTCAAGATTTGTGGCAGCGGGAGACGCAACAAACTCAAATCTCGGACGCCATGAGCCACGTCGATGCAGTACTCTCGGTGAAACCTGCACCGTACGCGCTAGGGCTCATAACCACACTATTATGGCCCGATCTTCTTGAGATTTGTTTATAAGTGCTTACTAACAAGAGATTATCCAACCGGTACGCTCTAGGAGATCGTGAAATTGTTTTTAACGCTAAAAATTTAAAACCTCAAATTAACCAACTTCGCGATTTAGCTATGTTTTCTCGTGGCAAGTACAACTTCATTATAACGAGATTCGACTGTACATGCTGTCATGTATGCCGACTGTACATGACTGACATGCTGTGCATGTATGTCGATGTGGAACACAAGAACTGGGACCAAGTATTACACTACGTAACGTTTGCTTATAATATGGCTCGGCAAGAAACAACATGACGCCATTCAGTCTCCTCCACGGTTGAGAAGGGACTACAATGCTGGATGCTATGCGTCCTCATGATTCCAGCGATTCCGAGGCTGCCGCCGCAGATTTTACAAAGCGCGCCGATGAAGCAACACAGCTCGCGCGCGTTCGCATAACTATCCAGCTAGACCGTGATGTCCGAGGTAACAATCAACGCCATCGATGCGTCGTCTACCAGCCCGGCCAAAGAGTCTGGGTTTAGGCTCCAGCACGGCGCCGAGGTCTCGCGGAGAAACTTGTACGCCGATACTTCGGACCATACAAGGTTCTACAATGCCTCAGCGACGTCAGCTATGAAATCGCTCCTGACAGCCCAACCTATTCGAGGCGCCGTCAGGACCTGCTTGAGACTGTGCACGTGGTGCGCATGAAACCTTATTTTTCTGAATGACATGGACGCGCTCTGGTTAGCTGGACACCGGGTGCTACCCGCCGAGAATCGGGACGATGCTCCTTTGGGGGCCGGGGGGGGGGGGGGGGGAGGCAAATAGCGCGACGTTATCTCTGCCCAACCACGCTGACGACGAAGACGACGACCTCGAGTGTGCAAGCGAGGTGCTAGAGAAGAAGAAGCCTGAACTGAGCTCTTGTTCTAATTATCTCGATTAAGTACTGCTCTCGGTTCATGTCTCAAGTGAACCGTGACAATATGCATTATGATGACCATCTTATTTATGCGTCCACTGAAGTACGAAGACGTCCCCCAGCGATCACCAATGACCCCTTTCTTACGCCACATGGTTACAAGCTGCGCCTCCCAATTTCCTAATTTCACCACTCCTCCTAATTTTCTGCCGTCTTCGGCTGCACTTCCCTTCCCTTGGCACCCTTTCTGTCCCTCTAATGGTCCACCGGTTGATTGTCCTACGCATTACGTGGCCCTGCCCGGCTCCATGTTTCCTCTTAATGTCAACTGGAACATTGGCTAGTCCTGTTTGCTCTTTAATCAACAGCCCTCTCTTCTTGTCTCTTAACGTTACGCCTAAAATTTTTCATTCCATCCCTCTTTGCGCCGTGCTTAACTTGTTCTCGAGGTGCTTTGTTAACATTCAAGTCTTTGCGCCATGTGTTAGCAGTGGTAGAATACAATGATTGTGCACTTCTCTTTTCGACGGCAGTGGTACGCTCCCAGTGAGGATTTGGTAATGCTTGCCGTGTGCACTCCACCGGATTTTAATCTTCTGTAACTTTCGTTCTCCTGACTAAGGTCCCCTTTGTGTTGCTGACCTAGATAAACATGGGCTAATTTTTTCTCATAATGTCAACTAGAATATCGGTTATTCGCGTTCGGTCTCTGATCCACACCGCTCTCTTCTTGCATCTTAACGTTAGGCCTGAAATATTTCATTCCATCCCTATTTGTGTGGTCCTTGCTTTCCATTTTCTTTGTTAGCCTCCAAGTTTCTGCGCCAGCTATTAGCTCCGGTAGAATACATTAAGTGTACAGTTTTCTTTTCCTCGACTGTGGTAAGCTCCCAGTGACGATTTCGTAATGCCTACCGTATGCACTCCAGCTCATTTTTAATATTCTGTAAATTTCCTTCTCGGGATCAAGGTCCCGTGTGAGTAATTTACCTAGATAAACGCGCTCCTGCGCAGATTCTAGAGGCTTACTGGCTATCAGGAATTCTTGTTTTCCTGGCAGGCTATTGAACATTACATTTGTCTTCTGCATGTTATACTTGAATCCTGCTCTTACACTTTGTCAGTTAAGCTCCTCAATCATTTGTCGCAGTTCATTCCCAGTGTTGCAGCGTTGTAATCTGCAAAGTGAAGGTTGTTGAAATATTCGCCATTTATCCTCACTCCTAAACTTTCCCAGTCTAATGGCTTGTGCACTGTACCATGCAGTGAATGGCATTGGAGAGATTGCGGCGACTTGCTTGACCCATTTCCTGATAGGTAATTTTCTAGTTTTCTTGTGGAGAAGCAAGGTAGCTGTGAAATGTAATGGGCACGCTTCGGGGTAAGCCGCGTTGATTTTGATACAGCGATTTCGTCACGCCGGGCTTGGAAATGTATATTTCGGTCTAAGTAGCATGATGTCTACTGACAATTCTGATACTCATTAATGTGAAATTTTAGCGTAGTTCTATACGTGTTTTCATTTGGCGATATAATGGCTGGCGCGGACAATCTGTCTCGTGCGGACGTTCCAAACGGAGCGAAGTGTGGTGCGTCTGCCTTGCTAATCGCGAGCGTGAAACATTGCGTGGGTGACGCGTGGGTGAAATTCACAGCGGCCAGCGCAGACAGATCTCCGCTCATGCAGCGCTTTGTATCCATAGAGACGACGCACGCTACTGGCGCCATATCATAGCCATCGTTGCCGCACAGCTCGTCTTCCACGGCACTATGCTTTTCTTACGCGTTCGCTCCACCAACGACGTGAGCAACCCATCATCGCGAGCAAGTGGTGCCACCAGTGTTAGCGGCGACAACACCCAAGGGAGCGTCACATCGAGCCTTATTTGTAGCCGCTCGCCGTCGCCCCTTGCAGGAGCAGTGATCGCTCTCATACGCTGGTGCCGCGGACTGAACTCGGCAGCTGACGCCGCGGACGAGCGTAGCCCTCCCCACCTCACAGCACCTTGACTACCCCACCCGCGGAAGCGCACACGAGATTGCCCACGCAGCTGCAGACGCCTAGGCCGCCGGCAACTCGGCGCATGCGCAGGCCGTCTCCCCTCCCTTCCTCTCCTCCACCGCGATCTGCCTCATGGTTCGGCAGCACCCTCCTCCTGCGCTATCGCCTTTGATCTTCCGCTGCACTCAGTGTTCTCTTTCATTCTGCGTGGCGCTCGCTCTCTTGGTTACGGCGACGCTCGCCGCCGCAATGGGCGCCTAAAGGCCCGTTGACACTACACGAAATATCCGGAGAACGAAGCGGATTCAGCCGCTTTTGACGCCGAGGAGGACGGAAAGCGGTGCGGTGAAGGCAATCGGTCCAGGACCCATTTTTTCCGCTTTCGCCGCCGCCGGAAGTTGCGTTTTTGACGTCACAACCCGTCTAATCTCAACATGGCGGCCAGCATGTCTGAGCGACCGGCCTGCTCCGTGGAAATGCCCATCGATACAATCCCGCTCCCGTTCCTGCGAGGACGGGCGGACCCACCCCCGTCGTCCCCGCCACCGCCGCGATCTTGGTTGCTCAGCCCGCCGCAGCTCTTGAAGCATAGCTATCATTGAGTTGCAGAGGAGGATCGTGGGAATTTCTTCTTCGGACATTTTGTCGTCTTCTGAAAAGCTCGCCATCGTGCTGTGCTCAGTATGTCGCAGCTGGAAGCCCACCAACGGCGCAATACAAGCAGACACAACAAAAGCCCGCGAACGAGTGGCACTCACGTGAACTTTTTTGTCGTTCGCGAAGTCTCGAAACCAAAAAAGAAACTGCCGCGAGATCTCGCTGTCGTCGCGGAAAAGCAAGAATCGTGGATACGGCGCATCGGCGGTGGATCCGCCGATGCGCGCGTCAACAGATGAGAATGATGAGATGAGATGAGCGTCAACAGATGAGATGGGCTCGGTAGCATCGCCCGGAGCACTATGACTTACTTCGTACTATTCTTCGTACAGATCCAGCTGGGGTTACGTGGATGCAGCGCTGGTTCCTTCCCTGCCTCGGCAAAGGCGATGGCGTCAACGGCGCCGATCACACGACAACCAATTTCCACTGCACTGGGCGTATCGCCAGCATTGATACCGACATGCTCACGTCACATGGATTTAGAGCCGGCTGAGTCACACCTCGATCGCCCATTTGGCTCACCAGCGACCCCTGGAACATCGGTGGACCAGCTTAAAAGGAAGCCCAGCAGCCGCGCGCAACTCAGTGGGCTCGGTAGCATCGCCCGGAGCACTATGACTTACTTCGTACTATTCTTCGTACAGATCCAGCTGGGGTTACGTGGATGCAGCGCTGGTTCCTTCCCTGCCTCGGCAAAGGCGATGGCGTCAACGGCGCCGATCACACGACAACCAATTTCCACTGCACTGGGCGTATCGCCAGCATTGATACCGACATGCTCACGTCACATGGATTTAGAGCCGGCTGAGTCACACCTCGATCGCCCATTTGGCTCACCAGCGACCCCTGGAACATCGGTGGACCAGCTTAAAAGGAAGCCCAGCAGCCGCGCGCAACTCAGTGGGCTCGGTAGCATCGCCCGGAGCACTATGACTTACTTCGTACTATTCTTCGTACAGGTTGGTAACAAATGGCGTTTTTGTGCTTGCGTTAAGAGCAATGTTGTCTGTCTGGTAGTGCTGCCGAGCCCACAGTGCGCAATGCTTTGTTGTTTGGAATCATTTCGTGTCATTCTCATGGTATTGCAACGGAGTGGTGACGTAGAGCAAAATCCGGGCCCCGATAAACTAGATGAAATATTGCGGGCTGTAACTGAAATCCGAACTTCGCACTCGACCTTAGAAACTGGTCTAGCAAATGTGCAGCAGAGGCTTTCACAAATTGAAGCGACCCTCTCGTCACTCAGGCAATATCACGAGAAAGTTGATAAGTGTGAGGCAACTGTGCACGCTATGCGCAGTGAAGTTGCCCAAATGACTAGAAAAATTGATGAGCTGGAAAATAGGAGCCGCCGCAATAACCTAGTCATATATGGCGTGAAAGAGCACGATAAGGAAAATCCTGCAGCCTTGGAATCGTTCGTAACAAAAGATATACTGCATAATATTCTAGACGTTCAGGTCAGAACTGTGGAACGCGTACACCGAATTGGCTTAAAAAAGCCTTGTCGAGATCGACCAATCATACTACGCTTTTATGACTTTACCGAAAAAATGACAGTACTTCGCAACTGTTTCAAATTGAAAGGAAAGACAATTTCAATTTCTGAAGACTTTTCCGCTGACATTCGTGAAGTACGCAAAAAGCTATGGCAAGCCGCGACAGGTTGTCGGGATAACGGTGATAAAGTCAGCCTACATTTTGACAAATTAAGGATTAATGAAGACCTGTACGTCTGGAATAGTGAACAGAAAAAAATGGAGCCATTGCACCGCTCGAAGCCCCACGTGACAGCGAACGCTAGCACTTCCAATGAATGACAAACAGAAAGTACTGCACGGCTGACGTTACTGTGCTTTAATGCGAGAAGCATTGTCAATAAACTTGAAAAGCTTGAGGAACTGCTGCTGTTGTATGGCCCAGAAGTAATCGTAATTACAGAGACGTGGTTGAACTCGGATATACATGATTCTGAGGTGGTTCCTCCCTCCTATGCATTACTGCGCACAGATCGGGACGGTCGTGGTGGAGGCGTTGCTATTGCTGTTAAGCGGCATTTGTTTGTCCACCGAGAAACTGGCATTACTGATCATGAGAGCGTTTGGTGTACAATAAAGGTCAATGATGTCAATTTACTAATAGGTGGTGTTTACAGGCGACCAGGCACGCCGGACAGTTACCTTGCAGAACTCTACGACTTCTTATATAACCACACCAACCAAAGAACGAAATTAATTCTAGCTGGAGACTTTAACTTAGGGGGCATTGATTGGGATACCTTGTTAATCGGCAACAAAGAAGTCAAAAGTTGTGATCTTCTTTTTGATATCATGCAGACTTTCTCGCTAGCTCAACTTGTGCATGAACCAACTCGCGTCCAAGGGCAAGTGTGCTCAGTGCTAGACCTTGTCTTTGTGTCCTCATCTTTAACCCCTGAAGTTAGCGTAGAACCGGGTATATCCGACCATAAAATGATTTTACTGACGGTTGACGATCTTGGCACGGGTGCAAGGCCCTCTAGTACTGACACCAGAATTCTGGTTAAGAATTACACAAGGGCTAATGATGAAAGCATCATTGATTTTTTAGGAATTATGGAAGACGATTTTGACGATGGTACGTTGGACGCCAACGACCTATGGTTGAAATTAAAAAATGGGATTTCGCACTGTGAAAGTAATTTCATTACTACCAAGCTCAAAAGGATAAAGCGGAGGTCGCCGTGGATTACAAGAACTATCATACACCTCAAAAGAAGGGTTCAAAGGATGCGCAAGAAAAAACATAATCCCACTATGGTTAGTCAGCTTTCACGAGAACTGAAAGAAAGGTTAAGAAGCGCGAGAGACAACTTTTTTTCCAATACTTTACTTGAATTCATGACAAATCAGCCTCGGAAATTCTGGCGGTATCTATCAAAACCGGAAAGTCCTCCAATCAAATTGGAAATTGCCGGTATAGTGGTTGAGGATGCGCGTACCATCGCTAACTCATTCAATACATATTTTCAGTCGGTATTCTCCCGTGCCCACGCCCCTAATATGCCCTTATCAGAGTATGACTCTGCAATGCCTGAAATCCTGATAACAGAGTCCGGCATTTTGAACTTGCTGCTACAGATAGACGTTAAAAAATCGCCTGGCCCTGATAATTTATCAAGCACTTTTCTCAAGCGATACGCGGGTCAGTTGTCCCCCTTCCTGCACAAAATTTTCAGTGCATCACTTGAAACGGCAGTGCTTCCCGCGGACTGGCTGTGCGCAAAGGTGGTGCCAATTCATAAAGGTGGGAACAAGCAGTTTCTTGACACATACAGGCCAATATCCCTAACCAGCACATGTTGCAAACTAATGGAACATATAATAAATAAAGCCATCGTAACTTATCTGGAAGAAAATAACCTATTATACTTCAGACAACACGGCTTCAGACAAGGGCTTTCAACTGTAACTCAACTTTTAGAAATTATACACGACTTTGCTGTAACAATCGATTCAAAACTGCAAGCTGACGCAATTTTTGTCGATTTTTCGAAGGCATTCGACCGCGTTCCACACAGTTTACTAATCTTCAAACTTAAATCAATTGGTATTAATCCCAAGACTGTTTCATGGATCGAAGCCTACCTCTCGAATCGGTCCCAGTTTGTTTGCGTAAAAAATACTGAATCGGACTATCTTGATGTTCTTTCTGGTGTGCCACAGGGATCGGTTCTGGGGCCAACTCTTTTTCTTTTATATATTAACGACTTGTATACATGTATGGAACCAGGGGTCACAATAAGGCTGTTTGCGGACGACTGCGTCATATACACAACTGTTAGAACAGCCGATGAACAGACAAAACTTAATAAGTCTCTACAAAACATTGTTGCCTGGTGCGAAAAATGGGGCATGCAAATTAACACACAGAAAACCAGGTGTATGACTGTAACACGTAAGAAAGAGCCCTTAAATTTCACATATAAACTAAGTAATACTTCCTTGGAACGAGTAGACTCATTCAAATATTTGGGTGTCACAATAACAAGATCGCTGAAATGGGACGTACATATCAATAATGTTTGCGCACGCGCGTTCAAACAACTCGGATTTTTACGAAGAAAGCTAACAACAGCCCCCACCTCGGTGAAATTAACTGCTTATAAAACTCTGGTTAGGCCGATATTAGAATACGGCAGCATAGTATGGAACCCGCATCAAAAGTATTTAAACTTGGCATTAGAAAAGATCCAAAGCAGGGCGCTCCGATTCATTTACACAAAGTATTCAAGGTACGACAGCGTAACTGCGCTTCGCACACAAGCAGGCATACCGACACTTGCTGGTCGGAGGAGGTTGGCCTGTTTGAAGTTCCTTTACCTTCTTTACCATGACCTGATAAACATAACAAAATCCGACTACTTGGTGCCCCCCGGACGTCACTCCAGTCGAACTAACCATGAAAAATGTATCAGACCATTCTTTTCGCGTTGCGACACACTAAAATACTCATTTTTCCCTTCAACAATACATCTGTGGAATTCTCTGCCAAGTGACATCGTTTGCTCACAATCTGTGCATTCATTCGTGTCGACACTCGAATCTCACTTCGAGTCATTATCGGAATGATGACAGCGTTGTGGTCTTCTTGGCTGAGAGTCCTCAAAAGTTATCAATGACGTATTGCCATGCCCCAACTTTTTTCACACGCCGGTGTCCATATGCTCTTTCGTACTTCACTGCGCTTGGTTCTTGCGCACGTCTGATAATTTACATTACACTTGACACTGTTTGTACATTGCACGGCACACCCAAATGCATTTTTTCCTGTATTAACTGCTTCCTACACATTACACGGCGTACGCACTGTATAGGTTGTTTTTGTTTCCTTGTATTTACTTATTGCTGACCTGGCGCGTCGATTGTAACCATTGCTTTTTTGTTTGAGTTTGCTGCAAACCCCCTGTATAACAAAGCGCCTGTACTGTTTGTATGTCCACTCCTGTATGAGCCTCTCAAGGCTTACAGTATTGATAAATAAAATAAATAAAATAAATAAATAAAAGAACACGCTCTCTTTTTTTCCGGCGAGTGAAGCGGATTCGCTCGCCGAATTTTTGTAGTAGTGTGAACGGGCCTTAAGAGCTACGCTTTAAAATCGAGGGACCAAAAAGGCAGCGCATGTCCAATCAATCTATAGAAAGAGGAGAGAAAGGAGAAAATAAAGAAGAGAATAATCGATAAGCTGGCGCACTGCATCACTCAGTGTTAAAGATAATAGATAATAGACACAGAAGGAGCGCTGATGCAAATAGGGCCAAGCACGGGACTTCAAAAATTTTTCGTGTGCTCCCATGCTTGTAGCTACTGATTATAAATGTCTCGCCTAGAACAGGCGAACACCGACACGTGGTACAGTGCCCCAAGACCATATTGGAATGCCCGACTTTAAGTTCAAGTTGTTTGCGTGTTCTCGCAGGAAATCATTGATACATCGGCCTCTTTGAGCGATGTAAACACTTCCACAAGAAAACGGCACTTTGTAGACGATGTCGCATTTGCGTGTTTCGCTTGCTAAATGCATTAGGCCGTTTGCCACTCGCGTTTACGCGCTTTGCACAGTATGCCAAAGAAGCTTGCGCAGATGAGTTTTGTGTCTTCTTTCTTTTTTCGCCTCAGTGCTCCCTTCAGTTGATAGTCGGCGTTCGTGTTGTCCACTTCTCAATTCTTGTGTCCTGTCTGCACGCCTCACCTCTTTTTTGCATAGTGTCATAGCATTTTGGGGGCTGAATACATAATCCAAACATTGGCGCGTCTGAATTCAATAGCACTAATGAAGGAGAATAATTCAGTCCTTGTTAAAGGGACACTATAGGTTACCAGAAAGTCAAGTTAAAGGGATAAAGCAATGCTCTAGAACGTCTAAGGCGTCAATATAATCGCGAACAGAGCTTTAGTAACCGAGAAATTGAGTTAAATGCACGACACGATTTGAGACCCCCCAGCGACATTCCGGTACTAGCCCGATGACGAAAGCACTCTTCATCATAATTTATGTCACTAGTACTCAATTACTCGCATTAAAAAGATAATTTCATTAGATTATAAGACGGAAGAAAATGCTACTTGTCTACTTCTATTCGATTCTAAGAAAAAAAAACATTTTGCCGTTACCCTTGAGTAGTATGGGGGATCGAAAGGTTTCGTTTTCGCTCGACTCTGCGCGCTCGACTTTGCGCCGCGCGCGCTTTGGAGTTTCAGTTGTTTCTTTATCGCGTCGTGCTGCGGTGGTCCTGCTGGCTCACGAAACTTGCATTTCGAACAAGCAGCGAGAATGCCACGTCCATGTGATGTCGTGGGATGCGCGAACGGTCCGCGGAACTTGGCCAAGGGCAGATGCAGCGACGAATCCAACGTTACTTATCACTGTGTGCCAACGAGTGAACCTCTCCGTTCGAAGTGGTTAAGTGCCGTACCTTTGCCACAGCGCGCTGGCAAAAAGCCGAAAAATCACTTAGTGTGCTCGCTGCACTTTC
Organism: Dermacentor andersoni; assembly: GCF_023375885.2. Classification (NCBI taxonomy): domain Eukaryota; kingdom Metazoa; phylum Arthropoda; class Arachnida; order Ixodida; family Ixodidae; genus Dermacentor; species Dermacentor andersoni. Next base: position 334,109,735 of record NC_092814.1, read on the forward strand.
GTCCAGAGGATTACGAGTTCAACGCCGACTTACTGAAGTCGCGTGAAGTGCCTTTCAAAGCAGGCCGTCGTCGTAGTAGTACGCAACGACGCCGGCAGCGCGAGCCCTCAACAGCAGGTCACGTTCATCAGTGCTTAAATCGCTGAACTCGAGCCCAGCATCGCGAGCTAATGTGTCGTTGTCAGGGTCATCCATTGCAACAAGCGTCGAAGTTGGCGTCATAAAATGAAGAACCAGCTTCTCGTCGTGCGCTTTCCCTTCCGCTAGCCACCATAGTTCCGCTTTCGCACTGCTGTCGGCTCTGTCTTGGCTTTGTTTCTGGCCGCGCGTTTGTATTTTGTGCAGAAAAGCCGTAGCGCCGTCTGCGGGAGCCGTTTTACTCACCGACGGCGCAACGTCACTATGAGACCATGACGTCAATACTCCTCGATCGGAGGGCGGGTGATTTGAACTGCGCTAGAGGTACGCGGACGCTTCAGAACGCATTTTCTCTTAAAATAAGTGTTTTCTTCGCGCGAAACGAGCGTTTCGAGGTTTCTGGGATAGTATTTCAACAGTCCACGTTGACTTAATATTAACGTTTAGTGTCCCTTTAACAACGCGGCCCTAGATAAAGTAAGTGCTAATTGTTTATTGACATGAGGAATAAAATACACATGCAGAACGAATAGAGTTGCCCAAGCTGGAACCATCAGTAAAGTCATGTATGTATCCTTGATTCTCCATGCACAATGGGTAGGCGACTAGCTGTGGAGCAGCGTTGATATAAACGTGCCTCGTTTTCGAACTATGATCTTCGATCATGATCTATGACCTGCGCGACCCGTAAGTAGCCATGGATGATATTCAGCAATTGGTATTCCAAATCTCATGACTGGGCATGATGGCAAGGTATTCAAGAATTACTACATGGACGTGAGTGTGTTCCCTTTTGATTATATTTAAAGGCAATGAGTGATTTTCATGCTGAGTTTCAAGCGGAATAATATGCAGACATGCTTCTATCATTCTCAAAGAAAGGTTGGCAAGCCTCAGCAATATCAAGGCCACAAGAAACGGTTCGTAAAAATGCCAGGCATAGGCGAAGTCCTTTTGCCATGAGTAATTAACTTTCCTCTTCCGAGGAGCGTGAAACGCCGTGCAGAATAGGTGCACATCGTTCAATATTTGCGCAATTGAAGCATTGTGAACTTTGAGCATGGATAGTACTGGTTCACCACGAGCAATCCTGCGAAGTACGTTGCCTATCAATCACATGGATTGAACTTTCGAGTGCTGATGTGTGGCGCCCAGAATCGCTGCCGATACACAAGTATATGGTACTACAACTATAGTTTAATATAACTCACCAGCAAATAAGAATGACAATTGCCGATAACATTAGAATGCTTCCGACAGCAGTGCAATTCTTGTATTTTTTCAGCTAAATAAATACGTTACTCTAAGAACTCATTATAACGAAACAGGCACTGTCGAACTAATGGATATAACAAAGTAATCGTTATGCCTTACTACCGTTCTTTGGAAACAGCGTCCTGCCTTTTAAGTCCCGTGCCATCGTGCGGATAAAGAATCTGGGGTGTCCGTTATTTCTTAGGTTGCTTTCAGTGGTCCCTATCTCTTTATTGGGGTCTGCTACGTTAAAGTACGTCCACCTTGCTCGTTCGACCATTGATCCAGTGACAACATTCCAATGTCACCCTCCTGGAAGCATCCAAGGCCTTCTGTCCGCTTTCATCTGCGGTCCCCGCTAGTTACCTTCGGCAATTCTGCACCGAGGCACTGATGCAGATGGCCAAGCTTGAGAAAAGAAAGACGAAAATACTTCGTCCCCAACGATATTTTTGACATATTTTATTGACTACTACAGGTAGTAGATATTTCATCGTTATTTTACGAAGTGAGTTTGGCGCTAACGAATCTTCAGAACTCCAGAAAATATCGCGGCACCATGACGCTTGATGTAGTCAGTGGCATGCGACCGAGCAGGCTACCACTCAATAGCAAATGTTCCCACCAGGAACGCCATGTACAATCCTGTACATGTACAATCCATGTACAGTGTACAATCATGTACAAGCCCACTTCCTCACGGCAGTATTCCCTTGCAAGCACGAGATCAAGCCACCATTCTTCCAGGTTCACCCTCCCGTGCTTTCACTCCCACCTACGGCAAACAGCGTGCGGCCACGATCTTATCGCACTTGGACTTTATAAAGAACATCCCGGCGGAGGCAATGCCGACTACGTTGACGGCGAACATTCGCCTGGAGTGTCCATATAAGTTCTATCGTAATAAGACACTGACCTGCTTCATAATTGGAGCGCAAAGCAGTGTATCGTACAGATCATAAAGGCAGCATAAAGAATTCGCTGAACGTCCTGCGTCCTGCTTTGTGTGAGGCAAGTAGATTGTTGCGAAATGGTGATACAGTGCTTTTTTGAACGCCAAAAAAATTATTGCGAGTTGATAGAGAAAACTTGAAAGGAAGGAGGTTGGCTAGCAGGAGATAATAAATGTGGAAATAAACATAGGATTGGAGCTAAAATGAAGAATTAACTTATGTATCGAAGTATCTTGAGATATAAATGACAGTTGTCCTCTCGGATGCATTTAATTGCCTTGTATATCGTATCTGTACATCAATGTCCTTACTTACTCACTATATTGTAGCTGTATTATAATAAAATTCCAAAGTATTTTTACCCAGCCCTTCTCGCAATGCTTCTCGTCGTTTTCGTGGGCTGATCCCGGAGATTGTTTAGCCTAAAATTATGTGTCACTGGAACCACTGACTATGTTCCCCTGGGGCCACTGGTCGCCGTGATGTTCCGGATATGCATATGTAAACATATATTTGAATAAATAAATAAACATAAAGAAATATGTCCGACGCCCGTATTCGAAACACAGGAGACAAGAACACAAGAAGCCCGATGCAATAGCCTCTACGTCACGGACGCATGCATCGGCTAACACAAAAGAACACCCTTAAGAATTTCTTGAGTGGAAGCCACCGTGCTGAGACGCTTTCAATGCTTCGCGTAACGTATATGGCTCCTGCAGCTGAGCCTGCCAACTTTTCAAATTGTATTGTAAGAGTAATGAGGACTTCAAATTGAAACGAAAGTGAACAAAAGAACTTGCCGCCGGAGGCAGACAATCCGACACGTCTTCGTCATTACGCATGCGACATTCTACCTATTGAGATACGTTGCCAGTTATCGTCCCGGCCACAATCCTAGAAAGTCGGGTATCCGCGTGACTATTAGCCAATGGCGCTCATGGCCATGGTGGCGGACGTGGCACACCATTTTAACTGCAGACCGAGACTTTCGACGAACTTGTGTGCATTCAAATCTAAAAAAAAAGTTCGGCGCGACAGCCGCAGAAAAAGAGAAGAAGCAGAAGGCGCAAGTGGCTGCACTACCAAATAAACGGTTCCATTTTGGAAGTAAACATCTTAAGTGTGGCTATGAGAACAAACCAAAATATACAGAGCAGCATCTAAAACCAAAACTTCTGTCATTCACAACGAGCACTCAATGGTCATTTTAGAACATCCAGGTACTTTGCCTCCTCTCGAAACGACAAATTACCACGCCTTAAACGAAAAAAACCAGTCAAAAACACAAAGGACAAGAGGAGAGGCTGACACCACAACGACTGGACTTTGCCGAAGGGTTGAAATCTGGGCCAGTTGGCACATACTTGAATGAAAAAACCAGTCAAAAACACAAAGGACAAGAGGAGAGGCTGACACCACAACGACTGGTGCTTTGCAGAAGGGTTGAAATCTAGGCCAGTGGGTACATACTTGAACGAAAAAACCTGTCAAAAACACAAAGGACAAGAGGAGAGGCTGACACCACAACGACTCCTTTGTGTTTTTGACTGGTTTTTTCGTTCAAGTATGTACCAACTGGCCCAGATTTCAACCCTTCTACCACGCCTTAGGTGAGGGTGCTACTCCTCAGCATTTAAACATGGAGAATACGTAGCCTATCTACTCGTGCATGCTGATGGTTCTATATACACGAGGGCGAAATATTGGGCCGTATAGCGTAAAGCTATACCAATATGTTTTTATTCCAATCTCCTGACGTCAAACTTGCGTAACCGCCGAAGCAAGCATCGGGCGATCACCCGCAGGGTTGTCTGAACAAACCAATCAAGTGCTCCCTTCGTTCAATGGAGGTCACTTTTGATGGCTCGAAAAACGAATAGCATTGCCTACACTGAGGGGCTTGTCTTATCTAATTGGCTCACAAGAAGCGTGGAGCATGCTTAAGCGGAAAGGCATTCGATGGGGCTGAGCCACTGCACTGAATATCGATAACCGGGTGAAGAGGGTGGTGCCGGCGTCTGCGATTGGTCAGCTTTATCTTACTTAGCTTGCGGTGGCTCGTCGACAATCGCGGCGGCATGCAACGGAAGCTTAAGAATGACGCTAAAACGGATCCTCAGCAAAGAAGAGTTGGCAGAACGAGGTCATAAACGTGCCGAAATTTCTCGAAAACGTTACACGGCCACGCAAAAAGTTTTATTGCACGCAAATAAACCCATGCCCTCCGTTAGGGGCGAGTAGCCAGTGCCGGAGCGATCGGCGGAATCTTTTATTCTTTTCGGAAAAGGGCAGCCTGCGGCTATTCAAAAGAAAATTCAGTTTTGTTCGGCATATTAATGCATCTTTATCGCGTAGACGTCACTTTGACGCGGTAAGTTTTTGCGGTTTTGTGACGTCGCGTGAGAGGCAGGTGAAATGGTTGCAGCGCGAAAACTTTTGACCAGTAGACGAGGTCAAATGGCGAAAAGGCGTCGAATCAGAAATAACTATTCTTCTTTTGTTCTTTGCAGTCATGCATAATCAGTGTGTTTACATCATATCAAATGGGGAGTTACCGCGGTTTTCGTGACGTCGCGTGAAACAGAGGCGAAGTAGGGGTGGTTAAAAAAAGTTGTTGGCCAATGACGGAGGGATGATTGCAGAATTGGAATAGAAAAGTTTGGAATAGTTTTACGTTATAGCGCCCTTGTAATAGAAAAGTTTGGAATAGTTTTACGTTATAGAGCCCATTGTGTCTATTTTCTTTATCCCATCTGAGGTCGGCACTTGGGGACAGTGCCTCAAACGTATTGTCTCCTTCAGATTCGTAGCGTGCCACGTCTGCGAACTTTATCAAGTGCCCGTCTCAGTGCGAAGACCAATGATTTCTTTTGTTCACGCAGGCGAATGCGCCATGGAGCTTCTACAGAGCACCTTTCTCGGGGCCACACTAAGCAAACGCAATCTGAAAGAGGAAGTACAGCTACCTCATTTAGAATGTGCTTTCTTTTACCAACGGATTCTTTTACACGTAGCCACCTTTGGGAATGTCATGGGTGTTTGCGCAGATCAGACAGGCGTAACCAATTCCCGAAGCCTCCAGATTCCCCAAAGAGCCACTCGCATACCACTTTTCGATGCTCCAGACGCTTGCCCGTCAGCCCACCATCACCAGGAGGCTGGTGAGAGAGACTTTGCTACTTCAAATGAGCCTGACTAGAAAAGGTAGAAGAAATCCCATGCCTGATACGTGCGTTCAGGGATACTCTGACACGGGCGGGGGGGGGGGGGGAGGGGGAGGGAGGAAGGGGTGTGTGTGAAGGTACTACACTTTTTCTTCGCGTATTCCCTCGGTATTTGGCGAATTTCTTCGGTATTTCCTTCCCTTGTGACGCGAGCGGGATTTGCTGTTAGAGTGCTTGGGGCAGTGAGTTATGTTAACTGCTAGATATTGTCTTCCCAAGGGATGCAGGAAACGGTAGACGTCAGCGCGCAGTCTTCTTTCGCTTCTCGACGTCGTTGGTCTTGTTATAGCGAACGGTCTAACTTCGTCCGTTCGTATTTTGTTGAGTTCTGTTTTTACTTTGTGCTCAGTATTTCTCAGTTGCTTAGCTGCAGTCTGGCGCCACTTAGATTTCAGATTTGCACTTTTCTTTCGTGCTGCGTTCACTATATTGTCTCAATTGGTGTTGCCATTTTATCTCGGTGGACTCGTGCGGAGCAAACGCTAGCTAATATTACCCGGTAACAATAACTGTGCAGCCATCGTTAGTAATTTTGTTTGAACACAGATGAAACATGCAAATAGAAAGGTAACGTTTTGTGGAAATGTGATTATCAAGTGAGCAGCTCGGAACTCAATTTTCTCCGATAAAGTAATCGATGGACAGCTCGCCATGCACACTTATCTTTGTTTCAATGGGTTCTTTCTTTCTTGGATCACAGTAAAAAAATGACCCATGTCGCAACGCATATTATTACAGTTACTATTAAAAGACTGAAGCATATAACTTCACGTAACTTCGACATAAATAATGGTTACGTGAACAGGAAAACACCTCGAAGAACGCTAACATAATCCTAATCCATAAGAAAGGGGACGCCAAGGACTTGAAAAATTATAGACCAATCAGCTTACTGTCCGTTGCCTACAAAGTATTTACTAAGGTAATCGCAAATAGAATCAGGAACACCTTAGACTTCTGTCAAGCAAAGGACCAGGCTGGATTCCGTAAAGGCTACTCAACAATAGACCATATTCACACTATCAATCAGGTGATAGAGAAATGTGCAGAATATAACCAACCCTTATATATAGCTTTCATTGATTACGAGAAAGCGTTTGATTCTGTTGAAACCTCAGCAGTCATGGAGGCATTACGGAACCAGGGTGTAGACGAGCCGTATGTAAAAATACTGGAAGATATCTATAGCGGCTCCACAGCCACCGTAGTCCTCCATAAAGAAAGCAACAAAATCCCAATAAAGAAAGGTGTCAGGCAGGGAGATACGATCTCTCCAATGCTGTTCACAGCGTGTCTACAGCAGGTATTCAGAGACCTGGATTGGGAAGAATTCAGGATAAATGTTAATGGAGAATAGCTTAGTAACTTGCGATTCGCTGATGATATTGACTTGCTTAGTAACTCAGGGGAACAGTTGCAATGCATGCTCACTGACCTGGAGAGGCAAAGCAGAAGGGTGGGTCTAAAAATTAATCTGCAGAAAACTAAAGTAATGTTTAACAGTCTCGGAAGGGAACAGCAGTTTACGATAGGTAGCGAGGCACTGGAAGTGGTAAGGGAATACATCTACTTAGGACAGGTAGTGACTGCGGATCGGGATCATGAGACTGAAATAATCAGAAGAATAAGAATGGGCTGGGGTGCTTTGGCAGGCATTCTCAGATCATGAACAGCAGGTTGCCATTATCCCTCAAGAGAAAAGTGTATAACAGCTCTGTCTTACCATAACTCACCTACGGGGCAGAAACCTAGAGGCTTACGAAAAGGGTTCTACTTAAATTGAGGACGACGCAACGAGCTATGGAAAGAAAAATGATAGGTGTATCGTTAAGGGATAAGAAAAGAGCAGATTGGGTAAGGGAAGAAACGCGAGTTATGACAACTTAGTTGAAATCAAGAAAAAAAAATAGGCATGGGCAGGATATGTAATGAGAAGGGAAGATAACCGATGATCAGTAAGGGTTACTGACTGGATTCCAAGGGAAGGGAAGCGTAGCAGGGGGCGGCGGAAAGTTAGGTGGGTGGATGAGATTAAGAAGTTTGCAGGGACAACATGGCCACAATTAGTACATGACCGGAGTAGTTGAAGAAGTATGGGAGAGGCCTTTGTCCTGCAGTGGGCGTAACCAGGCTGATGATGATGATGAACAGCAAAACGAACTATTTATTTAAACTCACATAAAGAAACAAATAAGATAGCAGCACCGTTGCTCACAAACTGAACTGCTGGCTGCCATCTCCGGCCATTGTCGCCAACCACCCGCTTCCCCGAGGCGCGCAGGCCGTTTATGCTGTTGGCGCTGTGGATGAGTGCTCATAGCAGTGCGCAGCGCGTGGCAGTTAAGCAACAGGTCTGAAAGCATAGACGCGGCAGCATTAATTTAGTGGCTAAAAATGAAAGTGCAAATGGAATGAAATACACTTTCCCGCTTGTTCTGGCACACATCTTGGTACAAAAATTTTCCAGACCCAGAAATAAATGAAGCAAACTGCTGAGAAGACCGCGCGACTATCACGAAATATGTATGTTAATGCGTACAGAAAAAAAAAAAAAAACGCTTTAACACGTTAGCATAAACCTGCAGGTGGACCATCTATTGCCGTTTACAAGGTATATGTAACTTGGTAGCGAAGCTATCACAGGAGCCCACAGTGGCGGCGTGTTGCAACCATGGCCCTCTGTGCGTTGTGGGGACAACTTCTGCAAAAAAAAAAAAAAAACAATTACGTTGCACCCGGGTATGGAAGTGAGGTCGAGGTCTTATGCTGCTTGGAACAAATATGGATTTCTTTAAGGACCGGCATTTGGACCACTACGCCAGCAGTTATTTTTAATCTCTGAGCTTGCAACTCGCATTAGCTGACGCGCCAGCGTCTCATTAAACTATAGGAATTACCTGTTCCTTAAGGTGAACATAATTCGGCTCTTGTTGATGGCAGTTGCTTCTGTACTTTCCTTAACAACGTTAGGAAACAGGATGGGAATGAATGACGGTGCCAGAGAGGTTTCCAAAGCAGGCTCACTTTTTGTTCATCTAGAATTATGAATCCAGTATACACGAACAAACAAAACACGTTTCAGTGGATGAAAAGTACTATTTCAAGCACAGAGTTACAATATAAGAACATATGCGAAACGTTTTCAGTGAACCTTTCAAGCTTTCGCAATTCCGTGCGGCAACACGTATTTATATGCAACAGTTAGACAAGAAAGTGTTGCACCACATTATGATTTCGAAAACATTTCAACCTACCAATTTTGCTTACTGCCTATATGGCGCTGAGAGCCTCTCTTATGGAGAGTGAATGAAGATCGCGCGACGTTTGTTCGCGTATATAGCACGCCACATTTGTCATGACGGGCCAGAGCACGTTGGATACAGCAGTGTGAACATGCACGATAACGAACAGTCTGCGCTCAAACCTTTCGCCAATAAATGCATTGCGTTAGCTTAGGCGAAATTCTAAGTAAAGCGTGCGCCACACCTCGATCAAATATGCAAGGAAATAAATACGATGAACGAAATCACCGCGTTAAAGTCATACAATAATTGCTATAGGGAACTCTGGCGCTATAATGTTTATGGGAGCTGCAAGCGGGGCACTTCAGTCAGCAAGATAATGACCGGTAGCACATGGACTTGCCTAGACTTTCTTCTTCTGGCTTGGTGACTTTACAAACTCGTCATTTTCAACAAAGCAGTGTGCATAAATAAATTAATGGACAGCGTTGAAATTGCCTGACGCCTGGATTATAACACAGGGCCTCCAGCACAGAAGGCACGGACGTGTGCAGCCGCGGACATATGCATCAAACGCGGCTTAGAGCGCCCTTAATGAAATTATCGCTGGCAAGTGAGCGCGCTGAGACTCTTGGCGCGTTTCGATTCGGCCGCCTAGACAGGCTGAAGCGCAGCAATTAGTAGCGTTTGTATGTGTTCGCGGAGTTTTTTGCACTTAGAAAAGTAGAGATTTCTCTAATATATAGACTAATGAAGCTAGGAAAAGTGTAATAAACGAAGCCGCAACAACGGCTGAAGCCGCAAGAACGAAGGTCAGATAAATTCATTTACTATTCATCATTCCCATCGTGGATGAACCATCGCAGTGCCACACTTCCCCCTAGTACTTATTGTAGGCAACTCTGAGGTGCAAGTGGAAAACGCCATTCCGCTCGTTCTTCCAGCAGTATAGCAGCCCCACCACACAGCGTGCTGTTGAATGGCATGTGCAGTCGTTTTGCCTACATTGGTTTCTGCATATCTTCGTTTTCGGCTCTGGTAGTGAGACGATGCGCTATATACTGTGTGTTTTGTGCGAAGACATTAGGCAATATTTTAAAGGATATTTGTGGCATATAGCTCAATTCTAAGCCTTGACCTGTATTACTCAAACAGCTAGGTGGACATTATTTGCACGATACATCGAAATACATAGCCGACTAATTAGGGAAGACGCACTAATTAAGTTTAACTAATTACATTATGGGACATATTCTAATTTACAAGTTGTTGGCAGGGAGATCGCAAGGCGGATTCAATTGGAACCAATTCTGAGGATGACCCCAGTTTGACATATTAAATCCCGAACTTTGAGAATGAATACATTGGCCGTCCTGTTATTTTCGTGTTTCAATGCATAAAACGGTGTTTTCTTAGAAAGGTAAGACAAATGATAGTGAATTTTTATGCAAATTTGATGGCCCATATCTAAAGTTACGTTTAGCATCTGTCATGATCCATCCCTTACCGAAAAATATGCACCCTGCTACCACCAAGGGTGGCGCTAAGCAAGAGCCAAGGCCCTGGGCAGGACTTTTGGATTCTTCCAGGAGGTGGTCTACACAGATGAAGCCGCATACTGTGGCAGAAGAGCCAAAGCCGTAGCGGTAACGACGAAGACGGAGCTCCTCTTCAGCGCCACCATACCAGACACAACAACACAGGAAGCAGAGGAACTAGCCGTGGCATTAGCCCTCAGACAGGCTACGGCAACAGTCATTATAACTGATACTTAAGTGTGCAGGAGCTTTACATCGGGCTGGGTGGCACCGATGACTCAACGCATACTAACAGCCAAGCTGCCAGAAAGAAATGTTAAAATAGTGTGGACACCCGCTCAGGCATCCCTGGAGGGCAACGAACACGCCCATTCCAAGGCCCGACAATTTATTGACCAAGCACCGGAGGACACGGAAGAGCAGACTGACAACATAACAAGAAATCACACAACACTACAGTCTCAGTCGCAGACCACTCTCACCACCGCATCCACAGCTCACGAAGACTCAAGAGACAGCACTCAGGTTATTGCAAACCAACACGTTCCGTCACCCAAGGAGGCTTCGTCTCATGTTCCCTATTAAATATGACGAACAATGTAAACACTGCGGACACCTAAGAACCCTCCGGCACATTCTCATAAATTGCAACTCCCCCCCCCCCCCCCCCCGCCGCCCTTAAGAACAGTGGCAGACACTGCTGTTCAGCTTCCGCCTCTCGGACCAGATCATGTTGGTTGACTGAGAGGGCGGTCGGAGCCAAGACGGTGAATCGATTCCTGTGAAGAGGGAGCCACTCCTGAAAATCGTGCCATCTTTAACCTCATTAAAGATGTTTTCTCTCTCTTTCTCTCTCCCTTTCTCTCTCTAAAATGATGTCATAGAGAGAATAATTTTCAAGTGGATATTACCAGCGGGCTCACGGGCTACAATGTGTGAATTACACTATGCACCGTAAGGAAATTAGTTAAAAACTTAATTCCTACATTTTTTTTTAATATTCAGATATGCATTTCGATTTCTCATGAATCTAATACCTGCCTATTCGAGAATACCAGCTCATGGACTAGAAATGGGTTGTCTGCCACATGAGATTACACAAATAATTAAAGTCTTGACTGAAACACCTGAGCATACTTGAGCATATTTCTTCTACATTGGGCCCTTTCTTTCATCAAAGCTTTCACACCGATCCTGCCATTTTGTGCGTCAACTTGATCGCCGTCTCAGCTTGCCAGTCTCGAGTTTCAAGCATGAACCAACTAGCCCAAGCAAGAGTTTTACTTGAAACACCTGGTAGTGCGCCTAGCCGCACGTTATTGCTCGTGTTATTGCGCTGTGCTTGAACTCGGAACGACTGTAAATAACGATGTCCTCAATATTTACGAACACCTGCAACGTAAAAACCAGTGCAAGAATGAAGCAGTGAAGGGAATGTAAGTGATAGATAACATGCGCAACGCGCTATTACGCGGGAACTTGATACCTGCGGCGGCGATCGGCAGAAAACAGCGCGACCATCAACTTGCAGATTGCATCGTTTTCATGATACGTGCATGTGCGACCCGACTCGCAGAATTTTATTTGCCATGCTCAAAGGGAAAATACAACGCAAACGAAGCAATCACAGCGAGAGTGCTAATTAGTTCCGTGCATGTAAATTTATCCGCATCTACAAAAAGCACCGTAGCTTCGACTTCTCTCATCAGATCTGTTTTTTTTTTTCGGCGCAATAAATCTGTGGGATTGTAATGCAATGCAAGGTTGCTTTAGAGGCTTCAGCGGAAAATTTGAGAGCGTATGAGGAATTGCTTCATGTACATAGCTTAGAGAGAATGTCGTCGCGAAAAGAAGCTCGACGAAAGGTTATGTTCCAAAGCAGTACGTTCTTTTAAAATGTCGTCCGGAGGGATATCGGAGGGTGAAGCAGGGACTGGACCAGGCGTAGTTGATAAAAGGGGCACATTGAACTTCGACCTATATTAATTGATGGAGGGCGAAGACTCCTCCTGCATTTTATAATCGTGAATAGCCACACTGCGACGATCGCGGATGCGCACAAGGCTCTTCGCAACTACGCCTTGAAGAAGATGCTGGAGGCGGCCATTGCTCCGAGATGACGACGCATTTTGAATAACCCCTATTGTTGGCTCTTCTGTGCAGGTAATACAGCAACAAAAATCTGAAATAATATAAGGTGCAAAAGCTGCTAAAGTTTCTAATGGGAATATTCTAATATGAACATGAAAATAATGGTGGTGGGAAATGCATTGCTACACCAACCTTACCCATCCCTCGACAAAGCACTTCTTATCCATAAATGTAAGGCCCACGACGACCATATTGAATGTTGTTAAGGTCGAATTCGTTTATGTTCTAATGTAGCAACCAAAAACAATCATAAACGTGGTACAATAAATGAAAAATGATAAATTGATGCAAATTGAATAATATCACCATATTGAGAGGGATAAAATAGTGAAATAGCAACACCTAAGTATACTTTTTATTCTTTTGCGAAAACAAATATTTTTTAGACATAAAAGTATCAGAATTCTTTTAAAATGCAAACCAAAACAGGAATTACAACTGTTTTATTTTGTTTGCTAAGATAATGAAGCGCCAATTTATCTAGCTCGTCAATTGAGCTTCCCGAAGGATGATTTAGATCTATGCAGAATGCCCGGGTGCACTCGAAAGCAAGACCTAGGTGAATCAGCCGGTGCCCGGCCGAGATCCGCGGCTTCAAGCCCGGTTTCAAGCCGTAGTTCAAGCCGTGGTTTCCCGGCCCAGGCAGGGACGGCACCAAGCCCGGGCCCGGGCCGGGCCCAGGCTTTCAGATAGGCCTGGACCCCTGCAATGCCCTAATCCATACTGACATGATGTGCGGCGAAACCTCACACGTGGCAGCGCTCGCGGTGGTGCTGGTCCATGATTGAAACATAAAGCAGGAAACTACTATGCTCTTTCAATACGAATGTTCACCAGCCTCTGCCGAGCTCGTGCTGCAGGCGATAAAAGTGGCGCTCAATCGATGGGGGTCATCCTTACCTTCTGATGAGACAATGTACGTGTGCACTGGCTGTATAGACGAACTGCTGATACTATCTGGCTTACCATGAGTAAGCACGACTGCTTATACTCCGTCACACACCTGTGCAAGACGATCGCAGAAAAAAAAATGGGATTCGGGTTTGTATCTTACCGAGCCACCCGGGCAACCTGGGTGACGGGGCTGACCAAGCGCTGGTGAGCTGATGCATTCCAGCTTTTTCTGGAGCAGCTATTCCTGTAACTGCCCCTCCGTCGCCGAGAGATTTAAATCGTGAGTGAACTAAAGCATAAGCCGCCCGACGCAAGAGGCCACTAGAGACCACCCCACCTTACCAGCAGGCGTTACCGAAAGGCCTCCCGAGTGGTGCACAAATGCTCACTCACAAACCCCACAGAACTTTGCTCTCATTCGTGACGTGCTCGAGCAGTGGCGTGCTTGTCGAGTTTGTGGCGAAACGCCGATCATTGCAGCCACAGAAGGACACAATGCAATCGCAGGCACCCAGATTCAAGGGCTCGACATGCCAAGACGAACCTCCGCCCACTATACGCCCCATGGTTTGGGATTGCCAAGGACTTCAAGGCGCCAGTAACAGCCAACGCGCAATGCAAAACCGTAGGAGGAGTGGATCTTTTCACCCGCGGTGGTTCCCAGGGCTTCCCGGCAATCCCTGTGGTACGTTTCCCCAAAGAATTGCGCATTGGGTGGGACCTAGGTCTTCAGGTGAGGGGTGGGACCATTCGTCACCGCTGGGAGCGTTTACGTTCTTCGCAGCGTGTCGTCGTCTTTGGTGGCGGTGGGGAGGTTCAGCGCCGGCCCTCTCCTCTATACCCTACGAATCCTCCCTCAATCGCAGCATGGGCCACAGAACCATCCTAATTTGAATAAACTTTAATAATTTGTTCATCCCTTTTCCTGTGGCGAAATGAAAACTGGCACCCGCACATATGCCTTTGCGCTCACTTGCCCCAAATCACACGTGCTATTGGACATGGCGCACGCGCCAATCGTCTCAAAGAGCTACTTGTCGTTGGCGCGAGGGAATTATGCGTGTGATGCAGGCCTAATTCACAGCTTCTGTCCTACTGTAAGCAATACACCGGACCGCCCCGGAAAACACTCGTGACCACAACCTGAGTGACTCTGTGGCCTAGTGAGTGACTACACGTGACCACTCTTCGTGGCTACTGGCTGCAACTTTAGAATTTTGACTGTTGCGCACCACTCACTGACACCGCCGTTGGCTAAGGCCGCAGTCAGAATGGGCAACCACCGATGCGCCAGTGACGTCGCGTGAGGCAGGTGCAGTAGCTCCTGTGACGAACCCGACACTGTTGCCACGGGAGCTAATGTTTAATGACTGCTCCGTATGCGACCTTCGGAATGAACAGCTAAGGCAACGGCTCTTCGCCGAGAAGGATTTGACTTTCTGGAGAGCTTAGGACTACGAGCAGAGAAATCAGAAGTCAACAAAACAGTCAGCGGCAGACCGTTTGCGAAAATTGTTAACCAACCAAAGCCTAACCAGGGACAACACTGTTGGAGGTGCGGCGACGACCACTGTCCAACATCGTGCACATAGTAAATACGCCACAGCAACTTGTTGCTATTGGTAAAAAAGCACAGCCACACTGAGCAAGCATGTAGTATTTGAAAAAAGAAAGCATCAAAGAAGAAACTTCAACGGGAGAACTACCTGGGAACTGCACAAAGCCAACAAAAATCAAAAGTTTAGTCGCAATTATCCCTATTGCGTGACTTTCACACAGTCCCTAGTAAATTAACCGTCCAAAAATCACCCCGCCACTGGATGTGTACTATCGGCTCAGTATAAACTGCAACGCACGACCGCTTTGCCACGCGCCAGTGCATCGTAGCACTCACTGAGCGCGACATTACAAGGCAAAGCTATAACATTCGAGATTGTCTCAGGTGCGGCATGTGCAATCGTCTACAAGATGTTCAACGCGCTATGGCCTGACAGTTCTCCCAAACTTTCCAAGAGCGACACGCACACTGCGCACCTGGTCGAGACAAGCATTTGTACTTCCGTAGTACGGATACTAAAATTGTAACGGTACAGAGACAAGCGTTCCAGGTACTATATGGGCAGCGACGTTGACGAATTGAATTCTGTGGTCTTACGTGCCAAAATCCCGATTTGATTATGAGGCACGCCGTAGTGAGGGGCTCTCGTTAAATTATGACCACCAGGGGATCTTTAACGTGCCCCCGCCACACGGGACAAGGGTGTTTTTGCATTGCGCCCAAATCGAGATACGGCCGCCGCGGCTAGGATTTGATACCGCGACCTCGTGCATAGCAGCGCAACACTGTAGCCGCTAAGCCACCGCGGCGGGTAGCGACGCCGAAGTCACACACACAATGTTGTCACATGCCAACTGCCACTTCTAGTATTCATAGGTTATGGGTGCCGTCTGCCTGGCCGCAATTCGTTTGGCAGTCTCGTAATTCAGATTGACGGGATAAATCACCCTAGAGCTTGGAGGCGTCAAAGCTTCTTCAGAAGTACCAGTCAGTGTTTCCTGACGGCATCACGCCACATACTGGGGCTCCAGTACAGCTTGAGTCGACCTACGGTGCCAAGGCAAAGTTTATGAAGGGAAGGAATGTTCGTTTCCACATGTGCGTTTTCACCCACTAAGACATGCCTCATATTGAGTTTGTGCTCGTGGTATGCAAAGCTTCAGATATTTTAATTTTTTTATGTACGAACAATGCACCTTCGAACTACAGCTGCGACGCAGCACGCATCTTTTTGCTGCACTGCTTAAATATATAGCGCCAGTTTTTGGAAGTGTAACCCATTTTAACTACAATTGCTTCAGGGCCTTAGATTAAGTTTTACATCTGGACGTTAGCTTGAGCTCAGTAAGAACCTCGGAACACATGGGACCGTTAATTGCGAACCATAGTTTAGTAGTAAGCACGTGTTTTTTTTTTTTTTTTCAGGTGGTGTTCCCTAGACCATTTCTAAATCTGGAAAATGGAGTGTGGAATTCAGATCACCTTTGTTTTTGTAGTGATTATGCAACACTCTTTGAACGTTGTAAATAAAGGTGTTGAGTCACTGCAAAACACCGTTAGAAACATATGAATAAAATATTACTGTAAATGGCACTGGCAGTCCATAATATCGTTCAATAAGCTGACTGCTCTTTTCTTGAGCCTATACCAAACTTCCCACTTTTTTCTTTGCGCTTTCACAGCGGTAAATTGATGGTTATAGACTGAAATTCTTTAGATGTCGCGACTAAGCATATCCTTCGGCAAAAGCAAAAGACGAGGAAATATCATCAACGATGGAGCGGTAGGTAATGACATTATTGTTAACGGGGTCATGTCATCCAGAGGTCGAAAATGAAAGCCCTGCGCCACTGCTATTAACTATAGGAGATGGGCAACGTGGTCGAGAGCGGCTGCGTAATCTATTGATGTCATGCGCATAGAAACTCGCCGTCATTGTGAGTGGCCTACGTGGAGCATTCTTCCGCGTGCGATGCCTGGCGTGAGGCATAACTGTGCACAGGTAAACATGATGTAACGGCAGACAGTAAACAAGACGCGGTAAGTTGATGACGTAATGAAGCCTATCACGCTTACGCGCACTTGCGCAGACAGATCAGACGATGAGTCATTTTGAACTAAATGTCTTAGTACAGAACGGTCCGTTCAATCTTACAGTATATGGTCCTGCATTTATTGAGCACCAGTACTAGGTCATGCCGCAAACTTTGTTTTCCGGTTTTGCGTTTGTCATTTTCTGCGTGCCGATCTATGTTTACACCACACTTCCCATTTATTTCGAACGCTAGGCACATTTCTGAGAAAAAAGTTTTATTAGTAGCTTTTCAGGAAAAAAAAGGAAACCAAAGAAATTTAATTGCCGTACAATAAACGATGTTCAGAAGGGGAAAGGGTAAAAATACGTTGTAGTCATGAAGTAACCAATTCACTCGCGAAATTTTCAATCTAGAATATGAAATACAAGACAAACGGCAGTCCCATTATGCATGCAAGCCGCATTGCGGTTCCCTGCCATAAAATACTCAGGAAGCACCTTGCTTCACCAAGGGCGCCTCGGCATTTTCCGAGAATAACAAGTTGCCGGCCTGGAGCCTCCTCCTCTCCCAATCTTGTCGTCCGTCGCCTGGAAAAGGTAAACTAGGAGCACAGGTGCATAACGCAGGAAAAGGACTCGTAAATCGATTCCTGGATCAGAATCCATAAAAAGAAACGAAAATACATTTGTTTTAAAATTGCAACGAAGTGCAGGAAAATATATGCATTGGAGGGCGCAGATTGTGAATAAGCGACAACCTTTTTATAACTATTATTTCTCAAAAGTGGTCATAAAAGAAGCTTCTTGAGCAGTGCATGCTGCCCTGCCAAGTTATTTTTGCTCTTTTCTTGTTCGGAATTGTCCCGTTTTTGTTCTTTAGCTTTGGCGCAACATTACTTGCGTACTTTTCTAACGTTGAGGGAAGAGGCGGCTCACCTGCTGTGAATTTCTCAGTAGTTTCAGAGTTTGCGCGCCGCCTAAATTGCGGGCTGCACAGTTATGGCCGCATTGGTAGAAGAGGAAGCAGAGTGCTAGGCGCTGCAAACGGAATAACTTCTTCAAATATGTGATGCTACCAACATAGAGCTATCGTGAGCTTGCGTTTATAACTTCTCCATAAACTCTGCCCTCGGTATTTGTTATAGGCCTCACGATCACCAAGTAACATTTTGGGCGTACCATTACGACTTCGACGCAGCCACTTTTTTTAGTGATTTCAATTTTTCCATATTTATTCGAGCCAGAATAATCAAACAGCACCCAAAACGCCGGACGTAGGTAGACGTACACGGGACGGGCGGACGCTTATGCTGAAGGTGGGTAATTAAAAAAAAAAAAAAAAAGAGGCCAATAATATGTTTGACAGATGCACGACAACCCAATTGCCACCACAGCTTAGTTCACACTGTTCAAGTTATACACAACTAAAATCAAGCTACCTACGAAATAGTCCCTGTCGCTTTTTTATTGTCAGGTGCCTGCAGGCGGTGGTCCACAATCTTTTTTTTCTTTATGAATATGATTTGTTTCCATGGCTTTCTTACGGCCTTATATTTGGTATGGTCTAGTACGCGTGGTTGTGTTTTGAAAGGACCCACATTCCCAATGGTGCAAAAGCAGGTGTTTTACTGTATTCACTATTATAACCTTCTTAAGGAGAATGTTCTTCCTACGGAGTTACTCCAACTTTCCCGTGTCATGTATGAGTCTTGTCTTTTTCATGCGCTAATCCCGAAGCTAGGGCAATCTAAAAAAATGTGGACCGATATGTGCCCCTGCGCTCTCTGGTCGCATTGATGTTCTGTATACATATATATATATATATATATATATATATATATATATATATATATATATATATATATATATATATATATAATACAAGGAAAACTTCTGTAGGTCCGGCGCATAGATAGTTGAACAGACGAAGGCGCACACTTACGAAAATTGCATTTTCAATGGTTTGGTTATCAACGAGAGCGTAGGAAAAGTGTCGTGCCTTTCTGCCGTATTTTGATGTGTATGTTCTTGTCTAGCATTGAGAAATCATGCCAAATAAATTTGTTCCTACTTTTTCCATGTCGCACTTGATATCATTATGTAACTTCATGTACAATCATCGCGATACCATAATGATATTTCATACATCTCATTTATCGAGCTTGAGTAATACTTACTGCTGCACTTTTTCTGTTATTATTTGCAAGTGTACGCGTGCATGCACTGCTGATTATGCTCACGTGCGCATGCTCATAAAAGCGGGTGCCCACTTGTATCTGTGTTTATTCTGATGAAGGCCGTGCCGCGGCCGCAACGATAAACCAGTAAAAATGCAATTTTCGTAAAAACATCATTGAAATGCAATTTTCGTAAGTGTGCTCCTTCGTTTCTTCAACTATATATATATATATATATATATATATATATATATATATTATCCCGTGACGTGTCCCGTTAAGAAGATCCCAGTTTAGGCATGTGAAAGCCCCCATATTATTTCAAATTATTCAGCAGGTTCGTATACGTCAAAATGTGGACCGATCGCCAAGATGATGCAGTCTATGAATTTTTCGTTCCATGTTCAATTCTTACTTTTTGTTTTTGCGTTACCATAATACTGTACAAGGCCCCATTATCCAATGCTTTATCCAATAACGTTGTTTGAGTAAATAAATAAATAAATAAATAAATAAATAGAACATATGCCACAGCTCTTAACCAATTTTCAATATGTGAGAGTGGAACAAATTGTTGTTCCATATAACTTATCATGTGCATGTATTCCGATGCTGCATCCATTACAGGTTAAGGGCAGAAGTTTCCAGAACGAGCTGCACGTTCTGACAAACAAGCAGAGTGTGTCACTCGGCCCCTAACAAAACGGTATCGCTATACGCGTAATAACTGGCAGCGCGTTGCTACGTCATGCAGCCATAAGTGAGACAGATGAAAGCGGTATGAAAACAGTTAAACCGCTTGTGCGGCAATAGTAGTTCGCTACATAATCGAATTGGTGAAAAGTTATTACTCGGATCATCTCGATATCGTGTCTCCGAAAGAGAAATGTCCAATGTTTCGAATTCATATTTCAGTTTTCATTACTCCAAATCACAAGCAAAGTTTGCAAACAAGGCACTTTATTACGCTAAGTTCAGTTGTATATTAGTCTGCACTTCTAGTACACTGCGTGGCACGCGTATATCTCACGCGTCGAAGCCGCACTGAGCAGGCACGTACCCAGGCGAGGGGCCCGAGCCCCCCCACGCCCGAAATAATTCGGCATGTATCCCCCCTCCCTGCCCACGCCACCACTCCTCACACACATTCCTAAAGTGCCGCCAAATCAATCTTGAGACTTGACAGTTATTCGGAGGTCAACATTCTGTTGCCTTTTTCACTGCTTTTGGATGGCGGTAGTTATCGGTATCTTCTTGGGTGCGAAGGCCACTTTTCTCATCGATTCGGTGCCCGAGTGAATAACTCGAGATAGGTTCAGTTGTCACCATCTATTGCAATGGTCATGCGCATAGCTGTTCATTCAGTTTTTCAACCTACTTTGTTTAGATTGATCCAGGGATCAGTAAAGAGATTCAGTTCGTAGACAGCTGGTTTGTATGATGGTGGAACGAGCTTCGACCAGAGAAAACGCCAGTTACGTTTAACTTTTCCTTTTGCTTCCTTACTTGCTGTAGTGACGGCTCGCCACGATGCTTGCAGAGCCTCGGAACCATATACCCGTGATATGGGTTAGATAAGGTGGAAAATACAATAATGCGAAACAGCGCCCATCATCAAAACCTCCTATAACCGTTAAACCCATAAGCACTATGAATGTCACCCATTACCTCGTCTCATGTTTCCCTAGTTGTACAGCAATTTTCGTGCAAAATTGGCAACTGCAAAGAAGAGCCTCAAGGAGTTGAGAAATTAAGCGATATTCTAATGGAGAGAGCCGAGGCAACAGTCAAACAGGAAGGAAAAGCGAAAATTAACAAATTTAACTGTTTGTGAAAATATTTATGGATCAACATTTTCTTTTATTTTAGAAGGAAGTAGCGAAAACGCCTATGGAAGTGAAGAAGGATTCCGTGTGTTTTGAATGACGCTTCTTCAGTTATCAGTCGAGCCCCCTGACATAACCACCTCTCTGCTGTGCTTATGTGGGTGTTTTTCTAACTTTCCGCGGCAAGCGCAGTACGTCTAGAAACGCAGCGTCTTGCGCTGTACGCGGTTGTACGGGACTGGCGGTCACGCATTGTAACGGAACTTTCGAAATAACAATACGTGTCAGTTTTGGCACTCGGTAGAGCATTAAACGAGGGATCCAAACGAACGGTGATTGTTCCGCCAAAATATATTTCTCTATAATTATTTCAGAACTAATTCAAAAATGCTACTTGAGATCGTCATCCTACACTTTCGCTTGTTTACTTGTTCTTGGCAGTGTTCTTCCTGCGCTTCTTTCCTGAGCGAGTCCAATTGATGTGGTTCCTTATTTGCCAAGTAAAGGGGAGGTGTACCAGTGAGCGACACCTTATTTCATTTAGATTTCGCCGGTTTACGGGTCTTTAAGGCGAATGGTGACTATTATTCACATTTGTACTAGTAAAGGTATCCGGCCTCCTTCATTTGCATAGAAAAGTTACATTGGGTTGTGCCCCCCCCCCCCCCCCCCCCTGAAAAAAAAAAGTCCTGGGTACGGGCCTGGCGCTGGGCGTTGTTTACATTCATAGCCCAAGCAAAAGGAAGGAGGAATGGAAATGAACAGACGTAAACAGTGCGACTTTGTCTTTATTGACAAATTATCTTTCAGCTTCAATCGCTGTCTTCATGACGAGATTGCTCGACAGTTACGGCTATTTACTGGTAATAGAGGGGGGGGGGGTGAAATTAACTTCAGCGCTCCCTGGAGGACGCCTTCGGGAGAATCTGGGATGAGCTTATGCTATCTTCTCGTTCTCTTCGACTGTTTCATTTGTCACCACCCCACCGAGAATGGCAAGATTTGGTCGGTGCTACCATAATCACCCGCAAAAAAGATGGCCTCTGTACTTAGTCGAAGGGGTCAATTTAACGATCACGGCTTTACTGCAGGGACAAAGAAACCTGGTGATATTTATTGTGGGAGTTGAGGTCGCAGAAGGCATGTGCTTCTAACGTTCGTAAACCTTTTTGGGCTATTGCCTTTTGTGTGTTGCCTCCAAAACAAGTGCCCTCTGCGCCAGCGGCAACTTGGCCGTTTGTTCAACTTGTCAGAATAATATATTACCTGTACGCGGTGACGTATGTATTGTCCGGAAATTTAGAATACGCCAACTGCGACGCATACTGTTCGCCGGAAGCTTAAGTTTTATGTGCAGTGTCACCCTTTTAGATTTCAGGCAGCTATATACACCGCTGTTTAAGTTTAGTAGAATGTTACGGGGAGATCTAAAGAAGGGTTTATGTACTATAATTACACACTGCCAATGAGTGGCACCAAAACAACAAAGATAGGCGGGCGGGGCCCAGCTCGTCCTCTTTCTCGTCTGCTATGCAAAGTCTTCTTCGTCCACAGGACAGCTAGCTCCTGACAATATGAAAACCATTCACGCAACGCCAGTGAACGCGTGGAGATGAGGCGGGATGTGGTCGGCCGCAGCAGCAAACGAACATCATCGCGCACCGCGCAATGTCGTCTGCTACATGGAGGACCACTAAAATGGCGTCGCTGCGACAGAGCGGCGATCAATAGCGTCTGATAAGGTATACTATTACAATAGCATTGAGCATGACAAGGCGCAGAAAACAACATAAACGTCAGGTTGCAGCCGCACATAATCCGGTAATGAAACGTATCTGCTTATATTTGCCACTTGTCCCTAACTTTTCGTTTATGTTACTGGTCGATTACCGGTGCACTGATGTCAGTGGGGAAAATTATCAACATCCAACGCACATGTTGGGATAGATTTGATGTGAGGGTTTCCTGGAGCGTTTAAGTTAAATACTATAAAAATTCAACACGATTCGTACAATTGCATTTCTCGACATTCTATGTGCAATAAACGTGTCATCTGACGCAATGATTACGTTTATGCACGGCACAGGTCACAACTTTGATGTCATGCTACGATTATGCTTACGCACTACACGGCTGGCAAGATATCCGGAAATGTAAAAAGCGTTTCATGAGATTGCGTATGTACTGTGAGAAGTCTACGCAGTGATGTCACATATAAATCCGAAGTTTGTGTTTGTCGAGGGAAAGAATGGTGAAGAGTGCAGCATGCAGTGCGCAACGCCACAATGCGTTGGGGTTCACTATATCGCCATATAGTATTCGCCCAATTTTCTCTCGCATCTTGGCCTAATGGAGAATTGCCACGCTCGCATGCGCATTTGCGCTCACTTTCTCTCGCGCACGCGTCCTGCGCGACGTGGCACAGGCGCCAACAGTCTCAAGGAGCTACTTGGCGTCGGCAGGAATATAGTGCGCGTGCAATTGTGACCTAACTGACAAGTTTAACAGAGCGTCGCTTCCGCTCAGCACAGATTTCACGCTCCGGGGTGGCTGCAGCAAACTGCGTTTATTTCGATTTTTTTCTACCAGGCGAGTCGTGCACAGACGTGTGTGACGTGCTGGTTATTTCGCTGTGGAGCGACAAGGAAGCCAAGAAGACACATCGACGTGGTCCAATAAGTTCTGCATTCTGCTGTCCGCTACAGGGCATGAGTATTGCGCACTAGCGTCCCTATACTTAGCGACTCTGTAAATTGCGAGAAAACATTGGTATCAAATCCCGGCCGCGGTGCCCGCGTTTCGATGGGGGCGAAATGCGTAAACACGAGTGCACTTAGATTTAGGTGCACGTGAAAGAATCTCACATGGTCCAAATTAATCCGGAGCCCCCCCCCCCCCCCCCCCCCCCCTTCGGTGTGCCTCTTAATCAGAATACGGGTTTGACGCTTAAAACCCCTGAATTTTTTCTAAAGACACGTTGGCCTGAGAAGAGCCAATGGTAAACGCTTAGTTTAAGCTCTGCATTGTCTGGAGACACCGGATTGAGCGGACCGTTCTGCAAAAGCTCATTTAAAACTCTCTATTCATTGAAGCAACGGGCTATTGCGTTGGGCGAGCAAGATTCCGTCATCGAACCAAGGACCATCATCGGACGCGTAGCCTTTTAGTTTTGTATTTTGTGGGAGTTATTCTGCAAGACAATCTTCATGTAGAGCGCAGAAACAGCCCCGCTCACCAATGCCGGTAGAGCTCGCTTTGAAAGCGTCAATTTAAGAGCTAAAAAAACGCAGCATGCTAAGTCCTGTTTCATTATAAAGTGCGCTCACAATAGGCAAGGTCCCGGTTGATCTCTTTCTATAGTGTTCTGTAGCAGAGTATGAGGTCACGAATTCGATGAATGGCCACCGCATTCTGATTCGGGTGGACAACAGAAGTATTCGTGTACCGTGCTAGGGAACCCGAGGTAATAGGAATTGGGTAGGCCTTAGTTGTCGGTGCCTGCACATCTGTTTTGAAAAGGTGATGATAATCTAAAAATTTTTCAAACTAGCGCGACTGGACCGATCCTGATAGTGCCCTTTTGGAATTTTGACAATTGAGAGACTAACGAAAGCTACCGAAATTCCGAAATTACTGACCAAATGAAGCAAGAACTTAGGAACCTGGAACAAGGATTCCTAATATTGCCGTTATTTTTCTCATGCGTGTCAGCCACCCGTGAATCAGGCAGTTGAGGAGCAATCCGCCATCCGATAAGCACTGCAGAGGCTCAGTATGGTGCAAAGCTCTTTGATTCACTTACAGCCTTTCTGGCAGCTCATGCATTTTATTAAAGATAGGAGCAGATTTCACCGCACGATTTCAGCCAGGAATCGGTTGGAGTATAGTGCTCTGGGCAAATTATAGTTGGGCCTTCAGACTGTAGGCATGATTGGGATCACGCCAGAGAGTGTACAAGATTCCGACACGTATACAGGGATGTCATCTCGTCGCATAGACACCTCTAGGAGCTAAGGGTGTCGACGTTTGTGACTGCTGCCATACAGATATAATGGGAGGTCACGAAAAGATGCGATTATCAGTAATTACGCCAGTGTAATAGAGTTGGCGTACGTGTCACAGTGGGCTCAAGGTTCAAACAGAAAATAGATTTTGATTCACGCATGCGTAAGTGGAGCTGTTGCAAATCATTTCGCTTGATGACACTGGACTCAGAGAAAACATCGGCACATCATTGAACAGAAATTGCGGCAGTGAGAGAATTTCGTTTCCTAATTCTTTTGGCAACGTACCATAGCTCCCGCTCTAGGCAAACCGTTCAATGAGCTTTTTTGACATGCAGATGTGCTAGCAACAACGCAGCCAAAACTTCATGTGGTATGAGGTTTCGCTGCCATATCTAAATATAACAAACAGAAACGAGTCGCTACATATGCGTGTCCACAAATCTTCAGTGTTTCCATTTTTTTCATGCGCCTTAATGGGTTCCGAAAAATGTATTTTCCATAGTCTACGAACTATACATTGTTCGAGAAAGAACAAGATAGATCTGGCGCGTCTGTTTCGAAAGAAAATAGAAACAGCTTAAATTGATTCTGCGTGTCAATATGTGCTTTCATGTCTACCGAACCTTATTACAAACAAACGCAGCCCGTACCTCGATTCACCACAGTCGATGGGTGAATGAATAATGGTATATGGCTTCACCTGCTGCATGCACAGTACAATAGCATCTCAATTGCTATTCAACCGCGACCAATAGAACATTGTTGTGTGTTCGGTCTTCTGTCGTATCGAGGAGCTTGCGCAGTGCCTTAAATGCAACATGGAAGTTGATCGCAGAGAGAAATGTGGCAACAGACGCAGCAAGGTGGGCGGCTTGGAGTACAAGAGTGGGGATCTTGAACCTACATTTCCCTAGCGCGTTTGCTGCGACATCTGTGCACTTTGGTTGGCGCATTATCATAAATATTTCGTTTCCCTTCATCTATTTCAGGAAGCGCGCATGAACAGCTCTACGCCTCAGCATTCGAGAACTTGTGTTACACGGAGACCAGAAACAGAAACCAAAACAGTAAACTTGGAATAACAGTGATAGAAGAGGCAGGAAAAAAAAAAATTATTAAACTCAAGGACGAAACCCAGATAAAGAGCAAATACAAGAACTGCAAATATCAAGGTCGAAACTCAGGGTATTTTGCTGTGTTACAAGACGTGTTATAGCATTAGAGGTGCAAGCTGAATTTGCACAGAAAATGCTGAGATTACGCAAGTTCGGACGAGCACGCAGAACTTACAGCCGAAATTAACCGCGGACAGGAGACGTGGTTGTGAATTAGCTTATATAAGAATAAATAAGTACGATATTTTCGCCTTACGTCTAGGGTCTAATAATAAACGTGCGCAGTACACACTCATAGGCATAGAACACATGGCGTCCCAAAAATGGATCGTACAGGATACGAATGGAAAGCCGCTGAACAGATTCAATTTTTGCCACATTGGTAACGTGTTAACGTTAAAATAAAAGAAGTAAATTCAAACATCAAGCGGACAAAAAAAGAATAAAAGAGAACAACGCAGTTCACATTCGTAAACGTTTTTGTCATCTCTGATATGAGGCCTAACTTCCTGCAGGATGCAATAACGATGCTTGTAACATGTTCTTCGAAAGTTAGCCGGTAGTCAAACAATATTCCTAAGTCGCGCGTACAACTCTCTCTCTTCAAAGGAGTGTTATCAAGTGAGTACTCTTATAGTAAAGTGGATATTTGCAACACAGGAAACAGCAAGTGTCTGAGTTGGATTAATACGCAGAATTTCCAACCACAACAGTCAGCGACAGAATTCCCGTCTGCCGGTAATTCACAATCCCACGTTGATTCCATTTCACGGTAAAGTTTAATATAGTCAGCGTACAAAAGTATACGCGAATGACGCAAGGGGTATCTGTTGAAGGGGTATTTGTTGGCGCAGATAGGCTGTTGCATTCAGTTCCTTGACTCAACGCAAAATTTCGGCTGGGAGAAGATGCCGCGTGGCTTTCGAGCAGCAAGTTGGTTCACGGCAAACGGGGTTGAGCAGAGCCAACAGAGGGAGCATAAAAGGGAGCGTACACACAGAGCTATAACGCACATCTTCCAAGTGTTTATGCTGTTTATAATCGAAGAATGCAAAAACATCTAAAATATATGAGCACATCACCCTCAAACCCGTAGTGACACGCAAAAGATATGACGAAGGCATAAAAACGATGAAGATTGTGACGTGAACAGAAATAAAACCATGGAACTAAGAAACATTCAACAGAGGAAGAAGAACCTGGATTAAAAAAAAAAGATTTAAAAATCTCAAGAATCCAAGGACTTTTCAATTGCTTTTATCTCAAGTACTAGGAAAAGCCTGTACGAACCTTCAACTCTTCGATCCGTATAGGGCCTGTCACGTGACCTGAAGCACCCCATCGCTCTACTTAAAAAAACACTGACAGAATACCAATGCCACCATAAAAACTCCCGGAAACCTATAAACACAAAAAAGCTCCACCGCAATGCGAATGCTTGTGCAGATCGCACGTATGTGGCAGAATAGTGCTGACACTGCAGTTTTTGTGCATTTGCTGTGCGAAAACTGAGAATCTCCCCTACAGCAAGAGGCAACGCCGATGGAGCGAATGAAGGGCGCGCCGCTGTGCGTGTACACCTATCTGTTGCAGGCACCCATCGCAATCAATTCTGAAGTAGGGCGCACTGCAGGTGAGCCCGACGAAAAGCAGCGCGATATGTCGGCCGCCACTGCAAGTACGACGCGGTCGCTTGCGCGTGTTTGCCGTCGTGTAGCGGTGAAGATGCCGCTCATGAAACCGCGCAAAAGCTTGTTTGATACCTGGCACGCTTGCGCGGCCATCGCATGTGTTTGCGAAGAACGTTTTTATTTTTTGTCTTTTTGTTCTCCGCCCTTTCGCGTTATGATAACAAAGACTAATGCCTAGGAAAGTTGGTATTTCTTACCAAAACATACGAGATGTTAGTCTTTATTATCAGAACATGACGGTGCTCGCAACAAAAAGGGACACGTTCTTCGGAAACACGCGTCAGCGAACATACTATTTTTTCCGCCGGTAACCTAACTAGTTTTACGCAACTTCCACAACGAGTCCTTGTGCTTGAAATTGAGGACAATGGCACAATATGTGGTCCCCTCAAAGCCTCGCATCGGCAAACATCACATGTAGGACTACCTGCCATTCCAGTTAGTGCTGAGTAGGCATTGGTAAAGGCAATTCCAAGCCACAACCGACACAGAAGAGACGCTTCGCGTCGGTGCAGACCGGCCGGAGGTCTGAGTTGAAGTGACGGGTTTAGTCTGTGCAGTCCTGTGCGCCTTGTATGTGCGGTATTCCACTCTGCTAAGGAGATCGTGCGAGTTAGGCTGCGAAGTCGTCTCGCGCCGTCGGTCCTTGAGAAAGGAATGGGGACGCAGCGGTCTTATAGGTTAGACGTCTGAGCTGCCTTATCTGCCTCATTTCCTATGATACTGCAATGACCTGGTATCCACTGAAAAGAGATATCATGGCCTTTTTCTCCTAAGGGATTGAGAAGTTCCACGATTTTGCACGTCAGTTGATCGTGAGTTCCATGTCGGAGAAACGACTGCACACATTGCAAGGCCGGCCTCAAATCGCAGAAGACTGCAGATTTTCTAGGACTTTCAGCATTTATCACATGAAGCGCGTCACGGAGAGCCGCGAGCTCTGCAGCTGTAGACGTAGTGACATGGGGAGTCTTGAACCGCTGGGTTATTCTCATTATTGGTGTAACTACAGCGCCACCGGAACTGGCTGATATAGTTGATCCATCAGTATAGACGTTGAGGAAATTCGATGATCGTCCTCTGAGTGAACAGACAGTACTAGGGCACCGTCCTCACCGATCATCGGCTCAGAAGGCAGTGAAGGCACTTTTGTGCTTTCTCAGAACGTCTGGTTTGCGGGAGCGGCTTTAACTCAAGTACTGTCCGTACACGTATCCACACCTTCTCTCACCCTTCTCTCTCTCCCCTTCTCCCTTCCCCCAGAGTAGGGTAGCCAACCATACTCTTGACTGGTTAACATCCCTGCCTTTCTATATAACTCTCTCTCTCCCACAACGAGTCTTGCGTTCTTAATGAATATGTCTTAACAGCAGACCCTGCCCTATTAAAACAAAACCGTATTCTCCCTAACTGCCATGTCCAATAACGTCTTATGACGTACGGGAAAAAATGGGTTTTCTTAGGGAATCCTAGAGAGAGAGAGAGAAGGGAAGACAGAAAGGCAGGGAGGTTAACTAGACTGAGTCCAGTTTGCTACCCTACACGTGGGGAGGGGAATGGGGAGTGAAAGAGGGAGAGAGAGAACTTAGGTATAGGATGTCTACAGTCTGGCACTCAAGTCTGTTTCCCTCAGGTAGCGAAAAAGCGCTCGAACTGCTTTCTGGGCCATTGAACTATGAGGCCAGGCCCCCAAGATCTTCGCTTCCGTAAATGGCCTGTCATCCAGTCTATTTAAGGCACACTGGAGAGTCTCGCGTTGATTATCGAAGCGAGAACAGTGGCACAGAAGGTGACTGATAGTCTCTTCACACTTGCACTTCGCGCACATTGGTGAATCCGCCATTCCAATACGATAGCTGTAGGAGTTGGTGAATGCTACTCCTACCCACAGCCGACACAGCAGTGTTGCGTCACGTCGTGGAAGGTTCGCTGGTAATGTAAGTTTCAGTGATGGGTCGAGGCTGTGTAAACGACACTTAGAGTTCTGAGGTGTATGCCAGCAACCTAACGTGATTGTACGAGCGAGACTGCGAAGCTCTCTTGCAGCGTCGACTCTGGATAAAGGTATAAGGAGTGTCGGTGAGCCAGCCTGGGCACGTCGGGCAGCGTCATCGGCGAGGTGATTACCAACGATGCCACAATGTCCCGGCAGCCACTGAAATATGATATTATGTCCGCTTTCAGAAGCGCAATGGCAGGTTTCGTGGATTTGTGACACCAGCTGTTCATAATTGCCACGTCGTAAACTTCTCAAGCTCTGGAGGGCTGCTTTCGAGTCACAAAATATTGCCCATTTGTTGGGCGGTTCTTTTTCAATGTATTCGACAGCAGCGCGAAGAGCGGCCAGTTCAGAGCCTGTAGATGTCGTTACGTGTGATGTCGTAAACTTGATGACGATCGATTGAGATGGTAGAACAACGGCGCCCCTAGAATTTTCCGAGACGGAACCATCCGTGTAAACATGAATTCGGTTAGAGTATGAACAATGCAGAAGTTCCAGTGTGATCTGCTTGAGAGCCGCGGTGGTCAGGCTAGCTTTCTTCACTATTCCTGGAACAGCAAGGTACACAGGAGGCTTCTTCAAGCACCACATAGGGGATGGCGTTCTTGTTGCGGGTGAGTGCCTCAAAGACAAAGAGTGCCGGTTAGCCGCAATTGATCTGGAGAACGCTGCCCTGGGTCTTTTCTCAGGCAATCGAGCGAGATGGTGGTCAGGGACTCGGGATATATGGCGAACATGCACCCGGAGCGCGTCGATATCTATATAGGTCCTTATTGGGTGGTCTCTAGCGGTGGCAATTGTTGCCACGGTTGAAGCACTTCGAGGTAGCCCCAGACATGTTCGAAGGGCTTGGCCTTGAATGCTCTGTAGGACATGGATGTTAGTTTTGTTAGCATTGGACAGCACTGGTGTGCTGTATCGCAAGTATCCCAGGAAGAGCGTCCTGTATAGTTGAAGCATAGATGCCACGGATGTGCCCCACGTTTTACCGGCGAGAAACCTTAGTATGTGGGAGATAGAAGTAAGCCTCTTCTTCAAATATGTGATGTGGGGGCTCCATGAAAGGTCTCTGTCTATAATAACGCCTAGGAATCGGTGAGTTTTTGCGTAGGAAATTGGTTGGTGGTCAATAGAAATGGGGTACCAGGTCATGGGCTTGTGGGTAAAGGCGACTAAGGCGCACTTCTCGGTCGAAATGCTGAGGCCTTGCGCACGCAGGTACGATGATGTTAGGGTCACTGCTTTTTGGAGCCGTGCACGCACCTGGAGACGTGTAACTGCCGAGGCCCATATGCATATGTCGTCAGCATATATAGAAAGGTTTACTGTATGTGGTAGAACGTCGGCAAGGCCAAGGATTGCAAGGTTGAACAAAGTGGGGCTAAGAACCCCACCCTGAGGGACGCCACGGTAAGTGTAATGGTCAGCAGTTCGGCCGTCTGCACTGTGCACAAAGAAGGATCTTTTGAATAGATAGCTCCGAATCCACCGAAACATGCGTCCACCTATTCCATTATTTTCCAGGGCATCAAGGATGGCTTCATGCGTTACATTATCATAGGCGCTTTTCACGTCGAGGAATAGTGCAACCGATATACGCTTGTGGTGTTTTTCCTGTTGTACAGACGAGACTAGGTCGATGACGTTGTCAATAGAGGAACGGCCTCTTCTAAAACCAGCCATGGCATCGGGGTATACGTTGTGGCGCTCAAGATACCATTCTAGGCGGGTGAGAATCATTCTTTCCATGACCTTCCCAACACAGCTGGACAGCGCAATGGGTCGGTAGGACGCTAGGTCAAGTGGCGACTTTCCAGGCTTCAGGAGTGGTATCAAGCGGCTGGACTTCCACCGCTCAGGAACGACGCCATCATTCCACGACTGGTTATAACATTCCAGCAGTCTGCTTCGGCCATCTTCACCTAGGTGGCATAAAGCAGCGTAGGTGATGCCATCTGGTCCTGGCGACGATGAGCGCCTGCATGAGGCCAGAGCAGCGTCCAATTCCTCAAGTGAGAAGGAGACATTCAATTCTGGGAAGCGTGTCGCAGGAACTTCACCCAGAATTTCACTATTGATGGTGACCACACTGCCCGCAATCTTCACACAGAAATCTTCGGCTATATCGACCTGTGAGCGGCCTTGATGGAGGGCTAGGGCTGAGAATGGGTGTCGTTGCTGTGGAGACGAGCCAAGGCCGCGCACCGTCCTCCATATGATAGACAGAGGCTTGCGGGGGTCAAGTGATTCGCAGAACGTCTTCCACCGTTGTTCCTCCAACCTGTCCATACGACGTTGGATTTTCTTCTGTATACGTCGAGCGACTCTAAGGTCATTAATTGACTTCGTGCGCCTGTATCGCCTCTCGGCTCTTCTGCGAATCGTTCGAAGTCGCTCAAGTTCCATGTCAAAATCCGTACGTTTTTTCGCAGATGTAAATGTGTACTTAGACGATTCCAGTACACTTGTAATAAGGTTTTCAATTGTGCCGGTAAATCCTTCTTTGCATGCCTCTTCCACCTTTGTCTTATACGTTGACCACCTTATATATGCTTGTCGGGAAGTACAAGAGGAGAAGCTTCCAAATCCATTGATAATTAAGTAGGTGGGAATATGGTCACTACCATGAGTCTCGATGTCAGAGAACCATCGAACATTTTGACCAAGTTGCCGTGACACCAAAGTCAAGTCTAGGCAACTGCTATAGTTCGCACCACGCAAGTACGTCGGACTGCCATCGTTCATAATGCAAAGTTCATGGTCGGAAGCAAATTCCACAAGTTTCCGGCCCCTGGAATCTATTCTGGAGCTTCCCCAAGCCAAGTGATGAGCATTAAAATCTCCTGTGATAATCCAGGGTCCAGTAGTTGCCGTCAGGATGTCTCGCAATCGGTCGCCGTCGAACCGACTATATGGGGATATGTAGACGCCGATAAGGGTGAAGGCCACTTTATTCTTTGTAATGCGGAGACACACGTATTGGTTTCCATCATGAGGCTGCACTGAGTGGGGGATGTAAGTAAGTTCTGTACGGATGTAAACAATTACTTTGCTGGGTTGCCCGCACGTTGACGCCATGAAGGCTTCGTATCCAGAGAGTCTTAGCGCTTTCGACACGTTCGGTTCACATATTACCACTACAGGAAATCGGTTCGTGAAAACGTATTGGCGGAAACATGAAATCCGTGATTTAAGTCCTCTGGCATTCCACTGGAAAATTGTCGCGCTACGCACTTCATCACGGAGTGAAGGCAGTGGAAGAGCCATTGTGCTTATGCAAGATTTGCAAGCACTGGGCTCAGGGCATCCAACACTTGAACTGCGCTTCGAGCTGTTGGCGTATTCGAGTTGCCCACAAGCGTGCGAACCGCATTTATCAAAGACTTGAGCATTGTTACAATTCGGCGGTCATGCTCTGTCAGCTCATCTGAGTGAGGGGTGGAGCATTGTGGTGCCTTTCCTTGTTGGGGTTTTTCCACAGGGCTTATCCTTGGCAGTGGTGGCCATTCCTCATTCACAGCAGTCTTTTCAGATGCTCCGTTATCTATACACGGTTTGGAAACATTCTGCACTGAGGTCGGAGCAGATTCAACAGCAAGAGGCTGTGCGGCACGCGTATTCTTTGTGCGGAGAGCAGAATTCCTTGATGAGCGTCTGCGACGAGAACGACGTCGCCTGACGTCAGCAGCTGCTTCACGATGGGTCGACCGGTCCCTAACCATTTTCTTCAAGATGGAGAGTTCTCGCCTAACTCTAGGACAATCCTTTGATGAGGCATCGTGGGGCCCTTGACAGTTCGGACACTTATAAGTTTTTGCCTGGCAGTTGCCTGCAGAGTGTTGTGCTGCACAGCGGGAACATATAGCAGACTTTCCACAGACGGCGCTCACGTGGCCGAATTTCTGACAGTTTCTGCACTGAAGCGGCTTGGGAACAAAGGGCCGGACAGCATGTCGAAAATGACCTACCTTCACATGCGATGGAAGGCAGTCACCTTTAAAGACAATTTTCACGCATCTGGAAGTTCCGAGACGGGCCACCTGTAGTATGTGGGTCCCATGATTGGCAGGCTTTATCAAAAGTGGTAAATCCTCGCCTGAAATGGCCGCATCAATGTCATATATGACGCCTGTAGTAGTCTCTTTTCCCATCGGGATGATGGTACGGACGTTCATGCCACCGAGAACAGTGACAGCTCGCAGAGAATCTAACGCCGACGCTTGGGCGACGTCTACCGCGACAATATTCTTCCGAGGGTTGACTCGTACGTCCTCAATGCCATTTGGCAACAGTCTCTCGAGTTCAACCGATGCAACTTGCCTGTTGAGGAACCTCATGTTGTCGGAGGGTAGCACAGGTAAGAAAAGGATGGTGTACTTTGGCGAACTTTGCGGAGTCCTCATAGTAGATGTGTCCACAGAGGCCCCAAGCATCCGCCGCTTTGCTTTCTTACTCAGGACAGTCACGTAGTCGTCGTCGGAGCTGTCGTCGCTCTCGGTCGAGTCTATCAGGGTAGCCTCGCTGTCGCTCGAGAGGCTGTTCCGCTTCCTTGAGGCTGCCGACGCGGGCGCCGCTACATCAGGTCGGAGTGCGGGTGGCTCCACTTCCATTCCCGTCGGCCAGGGAACAGTGTTCCCCGGAAGAAAGCGAAAATTACCACAAAATACTGGTGACGGAGAACAAACACTCAGCAATAGGATCACTTCGTCGTCATAGGGAATCCTATATGTTTCATATCGGTATATTAGCTATGGGAGTTGTGGGGCATATGTATTCTTTAATCAGGTGATAATGGAGAAAAAATTTAACACATGCATGTTGTTTTCATAGCATGTAAATTAACTTTTCGCACGTTCAGGAGGAATGATCGTCACACATAGAAAGAATATATGTCGATCGAAATACCAGCTCTTGATGTCGTAAAATGCCTTCGTTAGTGTTACTTCTATCTGTCACACACAGATATTGCACTTTTTATAGAACATTTCATGTAATGAGAACGCCAACTTGCTTTTTCACAATACAAAATTCATATACCGGGTTTTTCTGCGAAGACATTAAGCAATTTTTAAGAATCGCTTTTGACAGATAGCACAATTCGAGTCCTTGAGCTTGTCCCCTCGAAGAGGCGGACATTACTGCACGAGAAATTGCAATTTACACTTGACTAATTAACATACATTCACTAAATAAGTGGTTAACTGATTACATTCTGGCACATATTGCAATTTGCAAATTCTAGCCGACGAGTTCGCAAGGCTGATCCACTTGAACAAAATTCTCCGTTTGGGACCAGTTTCGAAATATAATTTCCCGAAATTTGAAAAGAAATACATTGGAAGTCTAGTCACTCGTGTGCTTCAATGCAGAAAAGTTTTGTTCTAAAGTCAGTGGAACGACAGTGCGCTTTTACTGGAACTTTGATGGTGAAAATATCGAATATGGTGGCATCTAATCAATTATTGTCAGGGTCCAACGTGAAGACGGGACAAGATGGAAGACGACAGAGGCAGGACGGACGCTTCTAGAAAATGTGAATGTCCTTCTAATCATTTTCCCCACAGACGAACAAAGTCTGCATGTGCCCAAGACTCTTAGGATATACGAAAAAAGAAGAAAAACAGCGTGGCAACACTTGTGCGATTTCATTATATAGCCTTATAATTCGGCAGCATGTGACCACAGTCAACAACACCCACCTATTGCAGAAGTCAAAGAAACTAACAGATTTGAACGATGATTAACTATCGCAACTAATGAAATGCACTTTTTTGTTTAAAAAATAATCACCACCCCTTCTTCCAGTCCGTGAAGATGGTCGAACAGTGAAGCTTTCTTAATTACGCCGAGCGCTACACCATGCAAGTCAAACTTCCAAGCAGTCTATATCGTAAATCTCTTGTTTCACCATTCTTTCACCTCATTTTCGCTTTTGCGTGCTTCGCGTAGTGAGCATGCTGTAGGAGCGCTGCCGTTTAACCTCGGCATCTCTGGCGCGCAGCTGGGGGTCTGCCCTACGACGACGAGCCCGTTCACGAGCCAACTCTCGCTGACGCTCGCAGTAGGCAGCGTCTTCATCAGGAGTACGCACTACCCGTGCTCTTCCCATAGTTACAATGGAATGTACGGAACCACTATTCCAAAGCTTCGTATATTGGGCGCAAGGCCCACCACTGGAGATGCGGGTGCTGCAATCGCTTTGATGATTCGTTAGATTGGTATGACGATTGACGTGGCTGCCGGCACTTCTTGCTCGCGCAGGAAGTGCCCGCAACCACGCGCTCCTAGTATCGCATTTCAATCGCTGAGCACTGTTCGTTGACCACAAACCACCAGCATAATATTTCTTTCTTTCGCGGCAGGGTGGAATCAATTCTCGATAAGTTCGATGCCGATCTGGCTGGATCGCCGAAATATGCACTGTGTGTCAACCATATAAGATTCGAGCATAAGATAGCATTCTCACAGGGGAAAGGGGCCACTCCAACCCCTTTCCCCCTGTTGAGCTGGTCTTTTCCTCTCCCGATAGGTCACGTGGCCCCTTTCTAGCGAAGTCCGACAACGACGGCACAGGGTCCGCATAAACAGCTTCGCTGTAAAAAGCATCTACAACCGCGCTGACGCTCATACTGGTCCCACTCTATCCTGTCTTTGCAACTTCCATGCTGTCCCGTTCTAGTTTTGTTGGTCCGCGGCTTACAACATGCATATTCTGCAACTGTAGATAGCCACCCCAACTTTTCCTGGGGATGAACAGTTTCGAGCCTTTTCCTGATTTCCGGCGTTCTCCTGCGGCAGCAGCTAAAGTGCTGCCGCAGCCTATCGTTGAGGCAGTGGTCCCTTTGTCACTAGCAAACACGACAGTAGCTGAAATGAACTCGGCAAACAACACAAGTGGCGCATGCGCAATTCAATTTCTTCGGCCAGGCGCCGGAAAAAGAAGCCAGCTCTGCGTTCCCGCCAGTGATGGCACCGCAATCAAAAATGGCGCTTCACACCTGCCACCAGGAGCACGACCATTCATTAAAGAATGTACGCTGCTGCCAATGCTGAACATTAGAACCTTCCGTTGCACACGATCTCATCAAGCGTACGATAAAAGTACCAATCATTAGCGCTTCATAACTTTGCGAATATTGGAGCTATACAAAGCGGCGATCGCGAGCAGCAACAAGCCAAGCTTGTAGTCGAGCCAGCTGTGGCTGTGTTCTCGCCGTGGGCCACCTCACGCCCCCTTTATTCATCATCGTTTGAATGAGAAATAGGGCCGGTGTCATTTTCTCTTGTTTTCAGGACTTTTTGAGAACGCACGGGAAACAAAAGTAGCGACCTCGCTGCGCAAGCTACTGAATACCAAGATCTCCAGATAAGATAAGATGTTGATCGTTTCAAGTTTTAGTGTCACTTCGTGCAGGCTGCAGTGTATCATTTTTATTCCTTCATTGTCTATGCCACTCTTGCATTTAAAATAAATGGTAGTAAGCTCTAACAATCAATTTCTATCAATTCTATGGCTCTGATGCTATTTATGTAATGACATAAATTATCTCCGTTTTTGTTATGTAAGTAAGAGCAAAAAGCGTTCCAAATACGGCCATCGCAAGGCAAAACCGCCCTGCAACAGAGCGATCGACGCAAAAAAGCACAGATGTCTGATAGGATATGCGCAGGCACTCGGTGAGCGATATATTGAAATACGGTAATTAAGTTTTGGCTGCTGCCACATGCTGATTGTATTTCCGGCACTTGTTGCATGTCATTAAAGACATAAGAGATAATGTCTGCCTCTTGTAGTGTTGTATGTGCTCCGAATGTTGCATGAAGCAAAACAACACTTATTTCTGTTTTTTGTATACAGTGTTGAATAAATCGATAAATAAACGCTCATAGAAAATGACAGCATAACCGCACATTGTTCTTGTAATTGCACAAATTAAATAAATGTTTCAATACATTACTTGTGTGATACTTCTGGTGTTTGCCCTCCCCCCCCCCCCCCTGCCCCCTCCCTTGTGATATTTCCTTCTTAATAAACTCCTTTACACCACATTTTGCTTATAAAATGTAAGATTGAAGTAGTACTGATTACTTCCTACACAATTGAAACTTGTTAAGCGTACCGAACATCGTTAAGATAATACAAATCCAAGTTAAATATTATTGCTTATCAAGAAAAAGTTTAGCGTACCCAAAGGTGCCCTTATGATAAAGTGCTCAGCCCAAATAGCGATTGAACTGGAATATGCAGCCGACTGATGAGCTTCGATACGCTAAACTCCAAGGTATAATTTAATTTGAGCAATAGGGTAAAATGACCTCCTTGAATATTAAACGAGAAGAATGGAAACCGAGGGGCTCAATCTTTATTAAATATTGACATGCAAGCCCAACAGATCGGTTCACTTCCAATAAAATGTGCACGAAGTTCGAATAATTGCTGCTCCTCCTCCTTGTCCCCTCGTTATACGTAATCTTCAGTCAGGTCGAGCACCTATTAAAGTGTGAAACAAAAGATGTAGGCATAAAAGTTAGGTGTGTCGGTCAGTCTACTTCTAAAAGGATTAAAAAAATCGTCCACACATCAAAATACCTTTACAAAAGCAGGCTAGACAAAAGATCACGGAGCAGCTAAGCTACGCAGGACACTATATAGATGGCCATGCTTCTGAGTGTGCGTATATTTGGGCTGCTGAGCACGAGGTCGCGGGATCGAATCCCAGCCACGGCGGCCGCATTTCGATGGGGGCGAAATGCGAAAACACCCGTGTACTTAGATTTAGGTGCACGTTAAAGAACCCCAGGTGGCCGAAATTTCCGGAGTCCTCCACTACGGCGTGCCTCATAATCAGAAAGTGGTTTTGGCACGTAAAACCCCATATATTATTACTGAGTGTGCGTATATGCTATCTTGAAAATAAATTAACATCACGTCAAAGTAACACCTCAGCAAATCGAGGAACACATTCTTAGAAACGGCAAACTCGTTTTGAAAGGCCGCCGTAGCTGAACGATCCATGGATTCACTCGCAGCTGAAAGCTGCACGTTGTGCGGATCGCAGTAAATTCATTCTTTGCTGTCGACGGACATACCGCAATGTGCTCCTCTGGCCCCTTGATGTGGAACATAAATCGCACTCTCGGAACTGCTGACATTGAAGGTATCCCGTGGCGACAACTTATTCACATGCTTATTATGCATGTATACCTGAGCGGGAGAGGCTGTCCTAAGCTTTCCTGAAGACAGCCTGGCGGACACCTTTTACGGAGAGGATCATTTTTAGAGGGCAAAAGGACTTGTGCATTCTTGCAGCAAATAATAATAATAACAACAGTAATAACTTTGAGACCACCTGCTTTAATGCCTTGCACTTGCTTTTGCAAATGATGTCGGCTCACGTGTTCAAGTAGAGTCAATGCAGTCGATGTGGACTTGACCAGCTTCACCTTGGTTTGCCGGTCAGCAGACGCTTCTCCTTCTCCAATTATGCTTCGCGAACTGGCCCAATCAAAAATAAATACCTGTACGCGAGTATTCAAACAAGAACAACGTGCCATCTCTCGTAAGAAATGTTGAAAAGAGATCGGCTGTTTACGAAATTTACCTCATTAGCAATAATTTCGTATTGGATTATTGCTCCTTCGCAGTCATCTCTTTAGCTGTCCCAATCGGCCGGAGTAAGTTTACCTTCGCGTGTCCTTGGATATTGTTCCGTGAATTTAGGCCGAACGACCAGATTTCCTAATGCTTTGATTTCGTAAGTACTATATTTCAATAGGTGGCCTACTCGCTCATTAGTTAGTTCACTATCTCTATTTATCTGTGTATACTCTTAATAACCGGTCAATTGTGCAAGTGGCTTGCGATTGTACGGGTCTACAACAGTGCACGCAGTCGCGCTCGCTTGCTCGTCCTTCCTCCGTTAGTTCGGGCTATTCGCTAACATTGACAATCATTGTCGATGATATTAGCGTGATTGCTTTTATTGAAAAGACCTGAAATGGTGCGCGCCAGGAACCTGCCGCAAAGTGTCTGATATGAACCAAGGAATGCTTCGAATTATTATAGTCCAAGGACGCCATATAAGTTCTTCGTAAGCTGCCGAACAACCCAACCGGCAACCTGTAAGCACCCACACCGAAACCTGCTCAAGCTCAGAGTCCACAACACGCTCGAAGAAATAATCGAGGTACAAGAGCGCTCACAGCTGCTCAGGCTATATAGCACCCCGGCGGGCCGCAAGATACTCGACGAGATGGGCTTCAACCCTGTCGACCAGTGCCCCGAAGCCGTGCGGATTCCCAGCGACATCAGGTCTCAACTGCACATCGAGCCCTTTCCCCGCAATATGCACCCAGCACACAACGTCGGCAGACGTCGGGCCAGGGGTACAGCTCTACTCGAGCATGTCCGCAACAACCACATTGAGGCAAGCTTCGTGGATGCCGTGGCACATGTACAATTAGAGGCATTCGGCGTCTGCATCGTCGACTCCAATTCCAGGCTCACTTGCTGCGCTACGGTACGCACTTCGAGGCCAGTGGTAGCCGAACAGGTTGCAATCGCGCTGGCTGTGCTCGATAGTCGCAGAGAGGCAATATATAGCGATTACAAGGCAGCCATCAAGGCCTACCAAACCGGAATGGTCTCTTCTCAGGCCCTCCGCATTCTCCAAAGCGCCAAAATATGTCTCCGCGTTCTCTCACTTGGTTTCCCGCTTACTTGGGGTCGACTGAGGGCTCTCCCTCTAATCCTAACGGGGGCGCGCACGAGGCCGCGTTAGGACACACTGACCGTGGCGCTTCGGCCGTCCCCCTGCACCGCGGGAAACCCTTGCTCACGTTTCATGAGGTTACCACACACTACTATCGGCCAAGACGGGCATTCCCCCTCCCGCACCCCGCCTTATTCAGGTCGGGTAGCGGTGACCCTTCGACATTTAGAAACCCGTGCGTATCCTAAGCTTGCGGTTCTTCATGCAATATACCCTGAAAGGTATCCCTGCCTCGTATCCCTGAAAGGTATCCCTGAGTGCCCTGCCTCTGAACTAACGGCAACATTGGATCATGTGTTGTGGGAGTGTGAAGCCACCAGCTCCTCCTTCAGCCAGGATAGGTGGGCTGTGTTCTTGGGCAGCCCCGAATTCAGCGTCCAAACCCTGGTCGTCCAGAGTGCCCGCGATCGGACCGTCAAGCTCGGCTTGGCGGTCCCTACGTGGGACTAGCCGGGTGGCGCGGGGTCACCCCTGCGTCTTCTCTGGACCTAACAAAGTTATTTCACTCACTCACTCACCGGCAAAGGTAAAGTGTGTATACAAAATAGTGACAGTCCACCTTTCTTGCCGTTGTTTTATTGGGTATTTCGTGTTCTTTATTGATTTGTGGGTTGTAACATCTCAAGAGCGGCAATGAGAGAGGGCGTAGTGAAAGGCACAGTGTTATTCTCACCAGCTAGGAATCTTCAATTCGTTCTTGAAATGGTTGTTGATATCATTCGCTGTCGCGAGTGACTTGCTGCCCATCCCGCCGGCTGATTCAGAGAGGGCCCGCAGCGGGGCAGATAATGAGCAGCTGTCTAAACGAACCAATGATATTTTCATAATACGGCTTGCAAGATCGCCAATCTTCGAACGGTTCGACTTTGTGTAACCATCCTTTCAGCAAAAAAACTAAACGCTAAGCCATATCTGCCTTGAAAACAAGAGGCAGGGAATAAAGTGACAGGATGCCGAAAGGCACACTGTAGCGATTCGATAGGCTAGCTAAGTTTCATCTACCTCCGTTTGTGAAAATTGCGATGACAGATAGCGCCATCGTTTTCTACGGCGCAATTAACCAAGCAGGCGTTAGGTAAAAGTAAAAACACATAATATTAGTGCGCAAAAATGCAGTCGCAATGTCACATATGGAAGTGACAGGTGCATACACATTCGGGCAGATGACCATGAACTTGAATGACGGAAACTGCTCAATGGATCAACTCGTGGCGGCAAAAGAAACTAAAAAAAACAGCGAAAATTGCGATGTTCTGACAGCATGGTAGGTTGTCGCAGGAATGACTAAATCAGTTATTACTAGATCGTACATGTGGCATAATCTTTAATCTGGAATAATTAACCGGTACCCATCGCTACAATTGCTGAATGCGCTTCATGCGCGTCATGAATATGTGATAACAATTGGAACGTGCTAGCTACTACGTTCGCAGGATGTAGCAGTGCGATACTGTGCAAGCGTTTCGTGCGTATTGTATGAAAGTATGTTAACACGGACAACATGGAACCGTGAAGAAAAACAAAGACATCGCAAAAAAGAACGCCTATGGCATTGTACTGGAGAAGTGTTCACAATCTCGTTATTGACATATCACGAGAAGTCATCTTAAACAAGGCAGCTGAGTAGGCGAATGGTGCTGAATTTACCTGCTAATGTATGTTTCCCTCTCAATCGCCAGAAATAAATTGCGCGCAGCAGTCGTAGTGCCACACCGTCCAGCAGGTGCGACTGCAGCGCGGCTGCCGTGTACGGATTTCAGGCCTCACTCCGTTAATGCGTGGTACGCACCTGTTCTCGAACTCACTTCACTTAGCTCACTGCAGTATCGTGAAACGCATTTATACCGTAAGTTAACAGGAGCCAGACAGTCCGACATCCGTGTTAACACCTAAAAGAAAAGACGGGAAATTCAGACACTGCCTTCATGACATGGTTCACCACCTCACCACAAGGTTCAGCGTCACAGGACACTGAACACATGGAGCACGAGACGATGGGGCCACTGTGAGTATAGCATCTGGTCAATTCTGTGCATGCCGCTATAGTTCAAATGCAACTGGTTGTTTGATACCTGAAAGTCGTCTACATTATGACCTGGCAACTTGATAACTCGACTAAATCACTGACTTGGGGAGTTAGGTTTGGTGAGCCTTGTCAAGCAGTCATTGAGAAGGCTTCCTTTTTGTCAACGTCAGCTCCTTTGTAAATAAACTAAAATGAATTCATTAATTGATTGAAGGACTCGCATGGCGACAGTGTAAATGTGCTCATCGCCTCATGGTAATGGCTGCGGCTGCGCAATGACACAGACCGCCCACAATCACCTCCGCAAGTGAAACGTTATGCGCGTTCTAGGGAGGTATTTCCAAATGTTCCTCACCTCGTGCGGGAATGTGAGGCATTCAAGACATTCCAAGATATGTGCTGGTTAAGGGTTAAAGTCGTTTGAGGACTGGGTCTGACCACGGGCTAACGTGAAAGAGACACTCAACTCACGAAGGTGCACTATGTGTGTAGCTTCCATAGGGAGCCACACGTAGTTCCTTTACCCATTTCCTCAAATAACCTTAGAGCAAGAATTTAAATAAATTATTCTCTCTCTCGTACTACTAGGGGTAGTAGGGCTTTGATACGTAGTTTCAACTGGGGTGCTGCGATTACAACGGGATATACTACGTCGTGTGTTATTGGACGTTGTGGTTGGCAGTGAGATTGCCACTTCGTGTGACTCATAAGGTTTAGTGATTCACGGATAGCACTGCGATATGCAGCTGGTCACAGAAGAAAGCTATGTATGAAAAGGATGATTATCTTCGATGGTTTATGCTACAATTCTTTTTTTTCATTCTTACGCAATCATCGGGTGAATGATTTTTCAATGCATTCTCGCTGAATTCACAATCGCGCGGTATACAGAACACCTTAGTTGTGATGGCAGTTTATTAGATGTCACAGCGCGCAGTACAGCAAATTCAGCCATAACATGCCATCAGTTGAGACATCGCGGGACACTATAGAGAAGAGTGCAGTAGCAGTGGAGAACCAAGATGGAAATGATGCAGTGGAAGGAGTGAAGGTGGGACAAATAATTGAAGATGCTGACTTGCGAGACTACAGGTCACAGAGAGCCGGAAGAACACTGGACCCTAGAGCAGGCAAAGTTCGTCTGGATATACATGGTATCATTTACAATAGTCGCAACTTAGATGACAATCACTAGACTATCGTTCATTGAAAATCTCTTCTTTTGAATAAACGATTTATATCATTCTAATTATGTCGTCTGAACACTAGTTTTGTATTAACGTTTTACTTTTTCTAAATCGTGTTTTCTTTTCGTTTTATTTTTGATAGGCAGCATTATTTTTCTTCCGACAACTTTTGATATATTAATTACATTGGGTTATGGTTTGAATACATTTCCTTTTCTATATATGGCAGGGGCGCTATAACGTAAAACTATTCCAAACTTTTCTATTCCAATTCTGTAATCAGCCCTCCGCGATTGGTCAAAAATTTTTTTGGACCACCCCCACTTTACCTGTCTGTCACGCGACGTCACGAAAACCGCGAAAGCTTCCCATCTGATATGACCTGTACAGACTGATTATGCATGATTTGACCAAAAAAAAAAACATAGTTATTTCTGATTCGACGCCTTTTCGCCATTAGCCCCGGCTATTGCTCAAAAGTTTTCG
This sequence comes from Dermacentor andersoni, assembly GCF_023375885.2. Lineage (NCBI taxonomy): Eukaryota > Metazoa > Arthropoda > Arachnida > Ixodida > Ixodidae > Dermacentor > Dermacentor andersoni. The sequence goes on from NC_092814.1 coordinate 334,154,014, forward strand.
GGCTGCACCCACTTCACCTGCCTGTCACGCGACGTCACAAAACCGCAAAAACTCACCTCGTCAAAGTGACGTGTACGCAGTAAAGATGCATTAATATGCCGAACAAAACTGAATTTACTTCTGAATGGACGCAGGCTGCCTCCTTCCGAAAGGAATAAAAGATGGCTGCCGCCGGTCGTTCAGGTGCTTGCTACTCGCACCTGCCGGATAGCATGGGATCCTTTGCGTATAATAAAACTTCTTGTGTCGCCATGTAATGTTTTGGAGCACTTTCGGCACGTTTGCGACCTCATTCTACCAGCTCTTCTTTGCTGAGGATCCGTTTTAGCGTCATTCTTAAGCTTCCGTTGCATGCCGCCGCGATTTTCGACCAGCCCCCGTAAGCTAAGTAAGGGAAAGCGGAGCAATCGCAGACGCCGGCACCACCTTCTTCATCCGGTTATCGATGTTCAGTGCAGTGGCTTGGCCCCATCGAACTCCTCTCGACTTGAGCGTGCTCCTCGCCTCTTGTCAGCCAAATAGATAAGACAAGCCCTTGAGTGTAGGCAATGTTATTCATTTTTCAATCAAACAAAAGTGACCTCTTATGAACGAGGACAGCATCTGATTGGTCTGTTCAGACAACCCTGCGGTGACCGCCCGGTGCTTGCATTGGCGGTTACGCAAATTTGACGTCAGGAGATTGGAATAAAAACATATTGGAATAGTGTTACGTTATAGGGCCCCAGAATATGTATGCCCCTATCCTTGGCGTTTCATTTGTTTGGTAGAAATGGAAACTTATTACTTTTTTTCTTCCTCTGTCAACTCGTCAATTACAGTGAACCACGTCAGTCATTAGTGTAGTTGCGGCATCTTTGCTAAGACGTTAATAAATGCTTGAACGTCGACCTAGAACTTAAAGCAAAAAATTAACAGTGCATGTTTCTTTTACGTGTCGATATGCTCTATCGTCTATGGTCCAAACAACTTCCACGAGAGTGAGACAGGCGAAACATTTCTTTTGTGCATCATGTTATCGTGTCATCTGTTCCTCCAGCAGATCGATGAGGCTAAGGCATTTATACTTTGTATCAGTTTATGCCTGACCACGCAGATTGCCACATCCTCGGTCGGGCATTTGTGATATGTATGAATAAATAAATAAATAAATAAATAAATAAATAAATAAATAAATAAATAAATATTGAATACATTGTTGATCTTCTAAGGCCTCGAGACTTGCTTACTCATTAGTCATTGCTGATTTTCTTCTACGCAGACGGCACCTGCATGGGAGAAATGAAATAGAGAAAACAGCTCGATTGTGTTGTCTGCTTCTATTTCTTGTTCATGTGCCACCGGCATTTAAAAAAGATGGTTGCCATTTGCTGCACTTTTTTTTCACGCTTTCAATGGGGTCAGCCACGTGCTCTGCGTACATTTAACAACAGCAGACGGTGGCAAACATCGATTGGCAAGAATGCAATTGCAGTAATTCGGCGTCCTCCCCAATTCACAAAGCCGTCTTGGCCTTCTGTAGCAATGCAGCTGATAATATCAGGCAACAACTACGGCACAGCTGCGCCGAGCAATATGTGGCTTAGCCGAGCGAAACAAGACAAAATGTTCCGATCGCATTTGATTGAACGCGAAGCAGTTATTGTACCGCAAAGAAAGAGTGTAGCACTGTATTCAGCAGGGATGCACTGCTCCAGCGTTTCGAGAAAGAGCCAGAACCGTAGTTCCGTGATCGCGGAAGCGCATAAAAAATGCCTTCTTCGGGAAGAAATTGCAGGTAATAATTCACAGAAGGAATAAAGGAACGCAGTCCCAAGGAATTAGTTGTTATACCTTATGTCAATGCGCCCGTAGACTGAGGTGTTTTCAATTTAGGGTCTCTTTGCCGGGCGAACTTGTAACAAGGCTTCGAGCTCTACTTCGGAGGCTCAGCGGTAGAATCCAGTATTTGTATGCTTTACAATTTCACTACGTGGTAAAAAAACGGAGGGAGGGGGGCTAGGAATAAAATATGTCAAACAGAGAATTAACAAAAGCTAAACCACTAGTAATGCATTTTCATCGCAGGCCATGTTGACATCCCCTTTTGTAGTTGGACTGCTGTGAGAGAGCGGCCGATTTAATTTTTTTTGACGTCAAACATCTTTCAGTTCGTTCAGCATAGGGCGTCGCTCGTTACTACAGCATATGACGACAACATTTTATTGTACTATTGCTTATTTTTTGCAGCCGTACTATGCACGCGGCCTACTTCTTTATCGTTGTGCAGATTAAAGAAGGCGTTACTCGATCATGCATGTGTCACATGCAGAAATTGTGCTTTTGTCGCAACGTGCTCCACACTATTGGACCTAAATTTAGCCTCTTGCTCAGCGTTCAGAGAGGCCAGCTCGGCAGCACGTCTGTTGATCCGAGCGGGAGTGGTCAATGTGTGAGAGACCTCACTCCGCCATAGCAGGTACAATAGAGCTCTGTTA